>NW_027669451.1:247500-255880 GCF_964194185.1 Rhinolophus hipposideros | reverse complement strand
AACACCAACCTTACCCTAACCCTAACCCTAACACCAACCCTAACCCTAATCCTAACCCTAAACCTAACCCTAACCCTAACACCAACCCTAACCGTAACCCTAACCCTAACCCTAACCCTAAACCTAACACCAACCCTAACCCTAACCCTAACCCTAACCCTAAACGTAACACCAAACCTAACCCTAACCCAAACCCTAACCCTAACACCAACCCTAACCCTAACCCTAACCCTAACCCTAACCCTAACACCAACCCTAACCCTAACCCTAACCCTAACTCTAACCCTAACCCTAACCCTAACACCAACCCTAACCCTAACCCTAACCCTAACCCTAACACCAACCCTAATCCTAACCCTAACCCTAACCTAACCCCTAACCCTAACTCTAACACCAACCCTAACCCTAAACCTAACCCTAACCCTAACACCTACCCTAACCCTAATCCTAACCCTAACCCTAAAGCTAACATCAACCCTAACCCTAATCCTAACCCTAACCCTAACACCAACCCTAACCCTAACCCTAACTTTAACCCTATGCCTAACACGAAACCTAACCTTAAACCTAACCCTAACCCTAACACCAACCCTAACCCTAATCCTAATCCTAACCCTAACCCTAATTCTAACACTAACCCTAACCCTAACCCTAACCCTAACACCAACCCTAACCCTAACCCTAACCCTAACCCTATACCTAACACCAACCCTAACCCTAACCCTAACCCTAACCCTAACACCAACCCTAACCGTAACCCTAACCCTAACACCAACCCTAACCCTAATCCTAACCCTAACCCTAACCCTAACCCTAACACCAACCCTAACCGTAACCCTAACCCTAACATTAACCCTAACAACAAACCTAACCCTAACCCTAACCCTAACCCTAACCCTAACACCAACCCTAACCCTAACCCTAACCCTAAACCCTAGTCCTAACCCTACCCCTAACCCTAACCCTAACCCTAACCCTAACCCTAACAAGGGCAAGGTTTACTGGTCAGCGACGGGCAAGTTCTAGGCCTCGGACTAGAAGGAGGCATGGGCGTTGGTCTAGGGCCCAAGCTAGGGCTAGTGAGAGCGGTAGGCGTAGCATTGGGGTAGGCATAGGGCAAGGGGTGTGTGTCGAGGTAAACCTCGAGTAGGCCTAGAGCCAGGAGTGGGAGCTGTGGCTAGTGGTAGGGTTGGGGGTGGGCCTATGGGTAGGGGGAGCTGTAGGGCCAGGGTAGTGTTAGGAACAGAGGTACTGCTAGGCGTAGGCCTAGGGCGAGGGGTAGTGCTCGGGGTAGGGTTAGTTGAAGGGCTAGTGTTTGGCAGAGGCCCACGGGCAGTGTTAGGGTTAGGGCTCATGTTAAGCCTAGGACTAGTGGTAGTGGTAGGGGTTGGCCGAGGACTAGGGGTAGGTGTCACGAAATGGCTCCGGGTAGTCATAGGACTCCGAACAGATGTAGGGCTGGATTAGGGTGTGGCTAATGGTGGGTCCAGGGTGATTTCGTAGGACACGGGTTAGTGCTCTGGCTATTGGTAGGGCAAGGTGTACCGGTTGGCGATGGGCAAGTGCTAGGCTTCGGACTAGAGTGAGCACTGGGCGTTGGTCTAGGGCCCGAGGTGGGGCTAGTGGGAGCAGTAGGGGTAGCGCTGGGGTAGGCAAAGGGCAAGGGGTGGGTGTCGGGGTAAACCTCGAAGTAGGCCTAGGACCAGGAGTGGGAGCTGTGGCTAGGGGTAGGGATGGGGGTGGGCCTATGGGTAGGGGTAGCTGTAGTGACTGGGGTAGGGTTAAAACCAGAGGTTAGTGCTAGGCGTAGGCCTAGGGCGAGGGGTAGTGCTCGGGGTAACCTAACCCTAACCCTAACCCTAACCGTAACACCAACCCTAAACCTAACCCTAACCCTAACCCTAAACGTAACACCAACCCTAAACCTAACCCAAACCCTAACCCTAACATCAACCCTAACCCTAACCCTAACCCTAACTCTAACCCTAACCCTAACCGTAACACCAACCCTAATTCTAACCCTAACCCTAACCCTAACACCAACCCTAACCCTAACCCTAACCCTAACCATAACCCTAATTCTAACCCTAACCCTAACCCTAACACCAACCCTAACCCTAAACCTAACCCTAACCCTAACACAAACCCTAACCCTAAACCTAACCCTAACCCTAACCCTATGCCTAACACGAACCCTAACCCTAACCCTAACCCTAAACCTAAACCTACCCTAACACCAACCCTAACCCTAATCCTAATCCTAACCCTAACCCTAACCCTAACACTAACCCTAACCCTAACACTAACCCTAACACCAACCCTAACCCTAACCCTAACACCAACCCTAACCCTAACCCTAACCCTAACAGCAACCCTAACCCTAATCCTAACCCTAAACCTAACCCTATACCTAACCCTAACCCTATACCTAACCCTAACCCAAACCCTAACCCTAACCCAAACCCTAACTCTAACACCAACCCTAACCCTAACCCTAACCCTAACCCTAACCCTATACCTAACACCAACCCTAACCCTAACCCTAACCCTAACACCAACCCTAACCCTAACCCTAACCCTAACCCTAACCCTAACACCAACCCTAACCCTAACCCTAACCGTAACCTTAACACCAACTCTAACCCTAATCCTAACCCTAACCCTAACCCTAACACCAACCCTAACCAAAACCCTAACCCTAACCCTAACACCAACCCTAACCCTAACCCTAACCCTAACCCTAACCCTATGCCTAACACCAACCCTAACCCTAATCCTAATCCTAACCCTAACCCTAACCCTAACACTAACCCTAACCCTAACCCTAACCCTAACCCTAACACCAACCCTAACCCTAACCCTAATCCTAACCCTATACCTAACAGCAACCCTAAACCTAACCCTAACACCAACCCTAACCCTAACCCTAACCCTAACACCAACCCTAACCCTAATCCTAACCCTAACCCTAACCCTAAACCTAACACCAACCCTAACCGTAACCCTAACCCTAACCCTAACCCTATGCCTACACGAACCCTAACCCTAACCCTAACCCTACCCTAACACCAACCCTAACCCTAACCCTAACCCTAACCCTAAACGTAACACCAACCCTAAACCTAACCCAAACCCTAACCCTAACACCAACCCTAACCCTAAACCTAACCCTAACCCTAACATCAACCCTAACCCTAACCCTAACCCTAACTCTAACCCTAACCCTAACCCTAACACCAACCCTAATTCTAACCCTAACCCTAACCCTAACACCAACCCTAACCCTAACCCTAACCCTAACCCTAACCCTAACATTAACCCTAACCCTAACCCTAACCCTAACCCTAACACCAACCCTAACCCTAATCCTAACCCTAACCCTAAAGCTAACATCAACCCTAACCCTAACCCTAACCCTAAACCTAACACCAACCCTAACCCTAACCCTAACCCTAACCCTATGCCTAACACGAACCCTAACCCTAAACCTAACCCTAACCCTAACACCAACCCTAACCCTAATCCTAATCCTAACCCTAACACCAACCTAACCCTAATCCTAACCCTAACCCTAACCCTAACAACAACCCTAACCCTAACCCTAACCCTAACACCAACCCTAACCCTAATCCTAACCCTAACTTTAACCCTAACCGTAACACCAACCCTAACCCTAACCCTAACCCTAACCCTAAACGTAACACCAACCCTAAACCTAACCCAAACCCTAACCCTAACATCAACCCTAACCCTAACCCTAACCCTAACTCTAACCCTAACCCTAACCGTAACACCAACCCTAATTCTAACCCTAACCCTAACCCTAACACCAACCCTAACCCTAACCCTAACCATAACCCTAATTCTAACCCTAACCCTAACCCTAACACCAACCCTAACCCTAAACCTAACCCTAACCCTAACACAACCCTAACCCTAAACCTAACCCTAACCCTAACCCTATGCCTAACACGAACCCTAACCCTAACCCTAACCCTAAACCTAAACCTAACCCTAACACCAACACTAACCCTAATCCTAATCCTAACCCTAACCCTAACCCTAACACTAACCCTAACCCTAACACTAACCCTAACACCAACCCTAACCCTAACCCTAACACCAACCCTAACCCTAACCCTAACCCTAACAGCAACCCTAACCCTAATCCTAACCCTAAACCTAACCCTATACCTAACCCTAACCCTATACCTAACCCTAACCCAAACCCTAACCCTAACCCAAACCCTAACTCTAACACCAACCCTAACCCTAACCCTAACCCTAACCCTAACCCTATACCTAACACCAACCCTAACCCTAACCCTAACCCTAACACCAACCCTAACCCTAACCCTAACCCTAACCCTAACCCTAACCCTAACACCAACCCTAACCCTAACCCTAACCGTAACCTTAACACCAACTCTAACCCTAATCCTAACCCTAACCCTAACCCTAACACCAACCCTAACCAAAACCCTAACCCTAACCCTAACACCAACCCTAACCCTAACCCTAACCCTAACCCTAACCCTATGCCTAACACCAACCTACCCTAATCCTAATCCTAACCCTAACCCTAACCCTAACACTAACCCTAACCCTAACCCTAACCCTAACCCTAACACCAACCCTAACCCTAACCCTAATCCTAACCCTATACCTAACAGCAACCCTAAACCTAACCCTAACACCAACCCTAACCCTAACCCTAACCCTAACACCAACCCTAACCCTAATCCTAACCCTAACCCTAACCCTAAACCTAACACCAACCCTAACCGTAACCCTAACCCTAACCCTAACCCTATGCCTAACACGAACCCTAACCCTAACCCTAACCCTAACCCTAACACCAACCCTAACCCTAACCCTAACCCTAACCCTAAACGTAACACCAACCCTAAACCTAACCCAAACCCTAACCTAACACCAACCCTAACCCTAAACCTAACCCTAACCCTAACATCAACCCTAACCCTAACCCTACCCTAACTCTAACCCTAACCCTAACCCTAACACCCAACCCTAATTCTAACCCTAACCCTAACCCTAACACCAACCCTAACCCTAACCCTAACCCTAACCCTAACCCTAACATTAACCCTAACCCTAACCCTAACCCTAACCCTAACACCAACCCTAACCCTAATCCTAACCCTAACCCTAAAGCTAACATCAACCCTAACCCTAACCCTAACCCTAAACCTAACACCAACCCTAACCCTAACCCTAACCCTAACCCTATGCCTAACACGAACCCTAACCCTAAACCTAACCCTAACCCTAACACCAACCCTAACCCTAATCCTAATCCTAACCCTAACACCAACCCTAACCCTAATCCTAACCCTAACCCTAACCCTAACAACAACCCTAACCCTAACCCTAACACCAACCCTAACCCTAACCCTAACCCTAACCCTAACCCTATGCCTAACACGAACCCTAACCCTAACCCTAACCCTAACCCCTAACACCAACCCTAACCCTAACCCTAACCCTAACCCTAAACGTACACCAACCCTAAACCTAACCCAAACCCTAACCCTAACACCAACCCTAACCCTAACCCTAACCCTAACCCTAACACCAACCCTAACCCTAACCCTAACCCTAACTCTAACCCTAACCCTAACACTAACACCAAGCCTAACCCTAACCCTAACCCTAAAACAACCCTAACCCAAACCCTAACCCTAACCCTAACCCTAACCATAACACCAACCTTAACCCTAATACTAACCCTAACCCTAACACCAACCCTAACCCTAATCCTAACCCTAACCCTAAACCTAAATCAACCCTAACCCTAACCCTAACCTAACCCTAACACCAACCCTAACCCTAACCCTAGCCCTAACCCTAACACCAACCCTACCCTAACCCTAACCCTAACTCTAACCCTAACCCTATGCCTAACACGAACCCTAACCCTAAACTTAACCATAACCCTAACACCAACCCTAACCCTAACCCAACCCTAACACCAACCCTAACCCTAATCCTAACCCTAACCCTAACCCTAACCCTAACACCAACCCTAAACGTAACCCTAACCCTAACCCTAACCCTAACCCTAACCCTAACACCAACCCTAACCCTAACCCTAACCCTAACCCTAAACGTAACACCAACCCTAACCCTAACCCAAACCCTAACCCTAACACCAACCCTAACCCTAACCCTAACCCTAACCCTAACACCAACCATAACCCTAACCCTAACCCTAACTCTAACCCTAACCCTAACCCTAACAACAAACCTAACCCTAACCCTAACCCTAACCCTAACACCAACCCTAACCCTAACCCTAACCCTAACCCTAACCCTAACCCTAACCCTAACACCTACCCTAACCCTAATCCTAACCCTAACCCTAAAGCTAACATCAACCCTAACCCTAATCCTAACCCTAACCCTAACACCAACCCTAACCCTAACCCTAACTTTAACCCTATGCCTAACACGAAACCTAACCTTCAACCTAACCCTAACCCTAACACCAACCCTAACCCTAATCCTAATCCTAACCCTAACCCTAATTCTAACACTAACCCTAACCCTAACCCTAACCCTAACACCAACCCTAACCCTAACCCTAACCCTAACCCTAACCCTATACCTAACACCAACCCTAACCCTAACCCTAACCCTAACCCTAACACCAACCCTAACCCTAACCCTAACCCTAACACCAACCCTAACCCTAATCCTAACCCTAACCCTAACCCTAACCCTAACACCAACCCTAACCGTAACCCTAACCCTAACATTAACCCTAACAACAAACCTAACCCTAACCCTAACCCTAACCCTAACACCAACCCTAACCCTAACCCTAACCCTAAACCCTAATCCTAACCCTACCCCTAACCCTAACCCTAACCCTAACCCTAACCCTAACCCTAACAAGGGCAAGGTTTACTGGTCAGCGACGGGCAAGTTCTAGGCCTCGGACTAGAAGGAGGCATGGGCGTTGGTCTAGGGCCCAAGCTAGGGCTAGTGAGAGCGGTAGGCGTAGCATTGGGGTAGGCATAAGGCAAGGGGTGGGTGTCGAGGTAAACCTCGAGTAGGCCTAGAGCCAGGAGTGGGAGCTGTGGCTAGTGATAGGGTTGGGGGTGGGCCTATGGGTAGGGGGAGCTGTAGGGCCAGGGTAGTGGTAGGAACAGAGGTACTGCTAGGCGTAGGCCTAGGGCGAGGGGTAGTGCTCGGGGTAACCTAACCCTAACCCTAACCCTAACCCCTAACACTAACCCTAACCCTAACCCTAACTCTAACACCAACCCTAACCCTAACCCTAACCCTAACCCTATACCTAACACCAACCCTAAACCTAACCCTAACCCTAACGCCAACCCTAACCCTAACCCTAACCCTAACCCTAACCCTAACACCAACCGTAACCCTAACCCTAACCCTAAACTTAACACCAACTCTAACCCTAATCCTAACCCTAACACTAACCCTAACACCAACCCTAACCAAAACCCTAACCCTAACTTTAACACCAACCCTAACCCTAACCCTAACCCTAACCCTAACCCTAACCCTATGCCTAACACGAACCCTAACCCTAACCCTAACCCTAAACCTAACCCTAACCCTAACACCAACCCTAACACAAATCCTAATCCTAACCCTAACCCTAAACCTAACACTAACCCTAACCCTAACCCTAACCCTAACACCAACCCTAACCCTAACCCTAACCCTAACCCTAACCCTATACCTAACACCAACCTTAACCGTAACCCTAACTCTAATCCTAACCCTAACCCTAACCCTAACCCTAACACCAACCCTAACCGTAACCCTAACCCTAACCCTAACCCAAACCCTAACTCTAACACCAACCCTAACCCTAACCCTAACCCTAACCCTAACCCTAAACCTATACCTAACACCAACCCTAACCCTAACCCTAACACCAACCCTAACCCTAACCCTAACCCTAACCCTAACCCTAACCCTAACACCAACCCTAACCCTAACCCTAACCTTAACACCAACTCTAACCCTAATCCTAACCCTAACCCTAACCCTAACACCAACCCTAACCAAAACCCTTACCCTAACCCTAACACCAACCATAACCCTAATCCTAATCCTAACCCTAACCCCAATTCTAACACTAACCCTAACCCTAACCCTAACCCTAACACCAACCCTAACCCTAACCCTAACCCTAACCCTATACCTAACACCAACCCTAACCCTAACCCTAACCCTAACCCTAACACCAACCCTAACCCTAACCCTAACCCTAACACCAACCCTAACCCTAAACCTAACCCTAACCCTAACCCTAACCCTAACACCAACCCTAACCGTAACCCTAACCCTAATCCTAACATTAACCCTAACACCAACCCTA
>NW_027669451.1:230000-242500 GCF_964194185.1 Rhinolophus hipposideros | reverse complement strand
GAAACCTAACCCTAAACCTAACCCTAACCCTAACACCAACCCTAACCCTAATCCTAATCCTAACCCTAACACCAACCCTAACCCTAATCCTAACCCTAACCCTAACCCTAACAACAACCCTAACCCTAACCCTAACCCTAACCCTAACACCAACCCTAACCCTAACCCTAACCCTAACCCTAACCCTATGCCTAACACGAACCCTAACACTAACCCTAACCCTAACCCTAACACCAACCCTAACCCTAACCCTAACCCTAACCCTAAACGTAACACCAACCCTAAACCTAACCCAAACCCTAACCCTAACACCAACCCTAACCCTAACCCTAACCCTAACCCTAACACCAACCCTAACCCTAACCCTAACCCTGACTCTAACCCTAACCCTAACACTAACACCAAGCCTAACCCTAACCCTAACCCTAAAACCAACCCTAACCCTAACCCTAACCCTAACCCTAACCCTAACCATAACACCAACATTAACCCTAATACTAACCCTAACCCTAACACCAACCCTAACCCTAATCCTAACCCTAACCCTAAACCCAACATCAACCCTAACCCTAACCCTAACACTAACCCTAACACCAACCCTAACCCTAACCCTAGCCCTAACCCTAACACCAACCCTAACCCTAACCCTAACCCTAACTCTAACCCTAACCCTATGCCTAACACGAACCCTAACCCTAAACTTAACTATAACCCTAACACCAACCCTAACCCTAACCCTAACCCTAACACCAACCCTAACCCTAATCCTAACCCTAAACCTAACCCTAACCCTAACACCAACCCTAACCGTAACCCTAACCCTAACCCTAACCCTAAACCTAACACCAACCCTAACCCTAACCCTAACCCTAACCCTAAACGTAACACCAAACCTAACCCTAACCCAAACCCTAACCCTAACACCAACCCTAACCCTAACCCTAACCCTAACCCTAACCCTAACACCAACCCTAACCCTAACCCTAACCCTAACTCTAACCCTAACCCTAACCCTAACACCAACCCTAACCCTAACCCTAACCCTAACCCTAACACCAACCCTAATCCTAACCCTAACCCTAACCCTAACCCTAACCCTAACTCTAACACCAACCCTAACCCTAAACCTAACCCTAACCCTAACACCTACCCTAACCCTAATCCTAACCCTAA
Source organism: Rhinolophus hipposideros (assembly GCF_964194185.1). NCBI lineage: Eukaryota > Metazoa > Chordata > Mammalia > Chiroptera > Rhinolophidae > Rhinolophus > Rhinolophus hipposideros. The sequence continues at coordinate 241,327 of NW_027669451.1, read as the reverse complement.
CCCTAAAGCTAACATCAACCCTAACCCTAATCCTAACCCTAACCCTAACACCAACCCTAACCCTAACCCTAACTTTAACCCTATGCCTAACACGAAACCTAACCTTAAACCTAACCCTAACCCTAACACCAACCCTAACCCTAATCCTAATCCTAACCCTAACCCTAATTCTAACACTAACCCTAACCCTAACCCTAACCCTAACACCAACCCTAACCCTAACCCTAACCCTAACCCTATACCTAACACCAACCCTAACCCTAACCCTAACCCTAACCCTAACACCAACCCTAACCCTAACCCTAACCCTAACACCAACCCTAACCCTAATCCTAACCCTAACCCTAACCCTAACCCTAACACCAACCCTAACCGTAACCCTAACCCTAACATTAACCCTAACAACAAACCTAACCCTAACCCTAACCCTAACCCTAACCCTAACACCAACCCTAACCCTAACCCTAACCCTAAACCCTAGTCCTAACCCTACCCCTAACCCTAACCCTAACCCTAACCCTAACCCTAACAAGGGCAAGGTTTACTGGTCAGCGACGGGCAAGTTCTAGGCCTCGGACTAGAAGGAGGCATGGGCGTTGGTCTAGGGCCCAAGCTAGGGCTAGTGAGAGCGGTAGGCGTAGCATTGGGGTAGGCATAGGGCAAGGTGTGTGTGTCGAGGTAAACCTCGAGTAGGCCTAGAGCCAGGAGTGGGAGCTGTGGCTAGTGGTAGGGTTGGGGGTGGGCCTATGGGTAGGGGGAGCTGTAGGGCCAGGGTAGTGTTAGGAACAGAGGTACTGCTAGGCGTAGGCCTAGGGCGAGGGGTAGTGCTCGGGGTAGGGTTAGTTGAAGGGCTAGTGTTTGGCAGAGGCCCACGGGCAGTGTTAGGGTTAGGGCTCATGTTAAGCCTAGGACTAGTGGTAGTGGTAGGGGTTGGCCGAGGACTAGGGGTAGGTGTCACGAAATGGCTCCGGGTAGTCATAGGACTCCGAACAGATGTAGGGCTGGATTAGGGTGTGGCTAATGGTGGGTCCAGGGTGATTTCGTAGGACACGGGTTAGTGCTCTGGCTATTGGTAGGGCAAGGTGTACCGGTTGGCGATGGGCAAGTGCTAGGCTTCGGACTAGAGTGAGCACTGGGCGTTGGTCTAGGGCCCGAGGTGGGGCTAGTGGGAGCAGTAGGGGTAGCGCTGGGGTAGGCAAAGGGCAAGGGGTGGGTGTCGGGGTAAACCTCGAAGTAGGCCTAGGACCAGGAGTGGGAGCTGTGGCTAGGGGTAGGGATGGGGGTGGGCCTATGGGTAGGGGTAGCTGTAGTGACTGGGGTAGGGTTAAAACCAGAGGTTAGTGCTAGGCGTAGGCCTAGGGCGAGGGGTAGTGCTCGGGGTAACCTAACCCTAACCCTAACCCTAACCCTAACACTAACCCTAACCCTAACCCTAACTCTAACACCAACCCTAACCCTAACCCTAACCCTAACCCTATACCTAACACCAACCCTAAACCTAACCCTAACCCTAACGCCAACCCTAACCCTAACCCTAACCCTAACCCTAACCCTAACACCAACCCTAACCCTAACCCTAACCCTAAACTTAACACCAACTCTAACCCTAATCCTAACCCTAACACTAACCCTAACACCAACCCTAACCAAAACCCTAACCCTAACCCTAACACCAACCCTAACCCTAACCCTAACCCTAACCCTAACCCTATGCCTAACACGAACCCTAACCCTAACCCTAACCCTAAACCTAACCCTAACCCTAACACCAACCCTAACCCAAATCCTAATCCTAACCCTAACCCTAACCCTAACACTAACCCTAACCCTAACCCAACCCTAACACCAACCCTAACCCTAACCCTAACCCTAACCCTAACCCTAACACCAACCCTAACCCTAACCCTAAACCTAACCCTAACCCTATACCTAACAGCAACCCTAACCCTAACCCTAACCCTAATCCTAACCCTAACCCTAACCCTAACCCTAACACCAACCCTAACCGTAACCCTAACCCTAACCCTAACCCTAACCCTAACCCTATGCCTAACACGAACCCTAACTCTAACCCTAACCCTAACCCTAACACCAACCCTAACCCTAACCCTAACCCTAACCCTAAACGTAACACCAACCCTAACCCTAACCCAAACCTTAACTCTAACACCAACCCTAACCCTAACCCTAACCCTAACCCTAAACCTATACCTAACACCAACCCTAACCCTAACCCTAACACCAACCCTAACCCTAACCCTAACCCTAACCCTAACCCTAACCCTAACACCAACCCTAACCCTAACCCTAACCCTAACCTTAACACCAACTCTAACCCTAATCCTAACCCTAACCCTAACCCTAACACCAACCCTAACCAAAACCCTACCCTAACCCTAACACCAACCCTAACCCTAATCCTAATCTAACCCTAACCCCAATTCTAACACTAACCCTAACCCTAACCCTAACCCTAACACCAACCCTAACCCTAACCCTAACCCTAACCCTAACCCTATACCTAACACCAACCCTAACCCTAACCCTAACCCTAATCCTAACACCAACCCTAACCCTAACCCTAACCCTAACACCAACCCTAACCCTAATCCTAACCCTAACCCTAACCCTAACCCTAACACCAACCCTAACCGTAACCCTAACCCTAATCCTAACATTAACCCTAACACCAACCCTAACCCTAACCCTAACCCTAAACCTAACACCAACCCTAACCAAAACTCTAACCCTAACCCTAACACCAACCCTAACCCTAATCCTAATCCTAACCCTAACCCTAACCCTAACACTAACCCTAACCCTAACCCTAACCCTACCCTAACCCTAACCCTAACCCTAACACCAACCCTAACCCTAACCCTAACCCTATACCTAACACCAACCCTAACCCTAACCCTAACCCTAACCCTAACACCAACCCTAACCCTAACCCTAACCCTAACACCAACCCTAACCCTAATCCTAACCCTAACTTTAACCCTAACCCTAACACCAACCCTAACCGTAACCCTAACCCTAACCCTAACCCTATGCCTAACACGAACCCTAACCCTAACCCTAACCCTAACACCAACCCTAACCCTAACCCTAACCCTAACCCTAAACGTAACACCAAACCTAACCCTAACCCAAACCCAAACCCTAACACCAACCCTAACCCTAACCCTAACCCTAACCCTAACACCAACCCTAACCCTAACCCTAACCCTAACACCAACCCTAACCCTAACCCTAACCCTAACCCTAACCCTAACTCTAACACCAACCCTAACCCTAACCCTAACCCTAACCCTAACACCAACCCTAACCCTAATCCTAACCCTAACCCTAAAGCTGACATCAACCCTAACCCTAACCCTAACACCAACCCTAACCCTAACCCTAACCCTAAACCCTAATCCTAACCCTAACCCTAACCCTAACCCTAACCCTAACCCTAACCCTAACACCAACCCTAACCCTAACCCTAACCCTAACACCAACCCTAACCCTAACCCTAACCCTAACACCAACCCTAACCCTAATCCTAACCCTAACCCTAACCCTAACCCTAACACCAACCCTAACCGTAACACTAACCCTAACCCTAACATTAACCCTAACACCAACCCTAACCATAAACCTAACCCTAACCCTAACACCAACCCTAACCCTAACCCTAACCCTAAACCCTAATCCTAACCCTAACCCTAACCCTAACCCTAACCCTAACAAGGGCAAGGTTTACTGGTCAGCGACGGGCAAGTTCTAGGCCTCGGACTAGAAGGAGGCATGGGCGTTGGTCTAGGGCCCAAGCTAGGGCTAGTGAGAGCGGTAGGCGTAGCGCTGGGGTATGCATAGGGCAAGGGGTGGGTGTCGAGGTAAACCTCGAGTAGGCCTAGAGCCAGGAGTGGGAGCTGTGGCTAGTGGTAGGGTTGGGGGTGGGCCTATGGGTAGGGGGAGCTGTAGGGCCAGGGTAGTGGTAGGAACAGAGGTAGTGCTAGGCGTAGGCCTAGGGCGAGGGGTAGTGCTCGGGGTAGGGTTAGTTGAAGGGCTAGTGTTTGGCAGAGGCCCACGGGCAGTGTTAGGGTTAGGGCTCATGTTAAGCCTAGGACTAGTGGTAGTGGTAGGGGTTGGCCGAGGACTAGGGGTAGGTGTCACGAAATGGCTCCGGGTAGTCATAGGACTCCGAACGGATGTAGGGCTGGATTAGGGTGTGGCTAATGGTGGGTCCAGGGTGATTTCGTAGGACACGGGTTAGTGCTCTGGCTATTGGTAGGGCAAGGTGTACCGGTTGGCGACGGGCAAGTGCTAGGCTTCGGACTAGAGTGAGCACTGGGCGTTGGTCTAGGGCCAGAGGTAGGGCTAGTGGGAGCAGTAGGCGTAGCGCTGGGGTAAGCAAAGGGCAAGGGTTGGGTGTCGGGGTAAACCTCGAATAGGCCTAGGACCAGGAGTGGGAGCTGTGGCTAGGGGTAGGGATGGGGGTGGGCCTATGGGTAGGGGGAGCTGTAGTGACTGGGGTAGGGGTAGGACCAGAGGTAGTGCTAGGCGTAGGCCTAGGGCGAGGGGTAGTGCTCGGGGTAACCTAACCCTAACCCTAACCCTAACCCTAACCCTAACACCAACCCTAACCCTAACCCTAACCCTAACCTTAACACCAACTCTAACCGTAATCCTAACCCTAACCCTAACCCTAACACCAACCCTAACCAAAACCCTAACCCTAACCCTAACCCTAACCCTAACCCTATACCTAACACCAACCCTAACCCTAACCCTAACCCTAACCCTAACACCAACCCTAACCCTAACCCTAACCCTAACACCAACCCTAACCCTAATCCTAACCCTAACCCTAACCCTAACCCTAACACCAACCCTAACCGTAACCCTAACCCTAACCCTAACATTAACCCTAACACCAAACCTAACCCTAACCCTAACCCTAACCCTAACACCAACCCTAACCCTAACCCTAACCCTAAACCCTAACCCTAACCCTAACCCTAACACCAACCCTAACCCTAACCCTAACCCTAACCCTAACCCTATACCTAACACCAACCCTAACCCTAACCCTAACCCTAACCCTAACACCAACCCTAACCCTAACCCTAACCCTAACACCAACCCTAACCCTAATCCTAACCCTAACCCTAACCCTAACCCTAACACCAACCCTAACCGTAACCCTAACCCTAACCCTAACATTAACCCTAACACCAAACCTAACCCTAACCCTAACCCTAACCCTAACACCAACCCTAACCCTAACCCTAACCCTAAACCCTAACCCTAACCCTAAACCTAACACCAACCCTAACCCTAACCCTAACCCTAACCCTATGCCTAACACGAACCCTAACCCTAAACCTAACCCTAACCCTAACACCAACCATAACCGTAACCCTAACCCTAACCCTAACATTAACCCTAACACCAAACCTAACCCTAACCCTAACCCTTACCCTAACACCAACCCTAACCCTAACCCTAACCCTAAACCCTAATCCTAACCCTACCCCTAACCCTAACCCTAACCCTAACCCTAACCCTAACCCTAACCCTAACAAGGGCAAGGTTTACTGGTCAGCGACGGGCAAGTTCTAGGCCTCGGACTAGAAGGAGGCATGGGCGTTGGTCTAGGGCCCAAGCTAGGGCTAGTGAGAGCGGTAGGCGTAGCGCTGGGGTAGGCATAGGGCAAGGGGTGGGTGTCGAGGTAAACCTCGAGTAGGCCTAGAGCCAGGAGTGGGAGCTGTGGCTAGTGGTAGGGTTGGGGGTGGGCCTATGGGTAGGGGGAGCTGTAGGGCCAGGGTAGGGGTAGGAACAGAGGTACTGCTAGGCGTAGGCCTAGGGCGAGGGGTAGTGCTCGGGGTAGGTTAGTTGAAGGGCTAGTGTTTGGCAGAGGCCCACGGGCAGTGTTAGGGTTAGGGCTCATGTTAAGCCTAGGACTAGTGGTAGTGGTAGGGGTTGGCCGAAGACTAGGGGTAGGTGTCACGAAATGGCTCCGGGTAGTCATAGGACTCCGAACAGATGTAGGGCTGGATTAGGGTGTGGCTAATGGTGGGTCCAGGGTGATTTCGTAGGACACGGGTTAGTGCTCTGGCTATTGGTAGGGCAAGGTGTACCGGTTGGCGATGGGCAAGTGCTAGGCTTCGGACTAGAGTGAGCACTGGGCGTTGGTCTAGGGCCCGAGGTAGGGCTAGTGGGAGCAGTAGGCGTAGCGCTGGGGTAGGCAAAGGGCAATGGGTGGGTGTCGGGGTAAACCTCGAAGTAGGCCTAGTACCAGGAGTGGGAGCTGTGGCTAGGGGTAGGGATGGGGGTGGGCCTATGGGTAGGGGTAGCTGTAGTGACTGGGGTAGGGTTAGGACCAGAGGTTAGTGCTAGGCGTAGGCCTAGGGCGAGGGGTAGTGCTCGGGGTAACCTAACCCTAACCCTAACCCTAACCCTAACACTAACCCTAACCCTAACCCTAACTCTAACACCAACCCTAACCCTAACCCTAACCCTAACCCTATACCTAACACCAACCCTAAACCTAACCCTAACCCTAACGCCAACCCTAACCCTAACCCTAACCCTAACCCTAACACCAACCCTAACCCTAACCCTAACCCTAACCTTAACACCAACTCTAACCCTAATCCTAACCCTAACCCTAACCCTATACCTAACACCAACCCTAACCCTAACCCTAACCCTAACACCAACCCTAACCAAAACCCTAACCCTAACCCTAACACCAACCCTAACCCTAACCCTAACCCTAACCCTAACCCTATGCCTAACACGAACCCTAACCCTAACCCTAACCCTAAACCTAACCCTAACCCTAACACCAACCCTAACCCAAATCCTAATCCTAACCCTAACCCTAACCATAACTCTAACCCTAACCCTAACCCTAACCCTAACACCAACCCTAACCCTAACCCTAACCCTAACCCTAACCCTATACCTAACACCAACCCTAACCCTAACCCTAACCCTAATCCTAACCCTAATCCTAACCCTAACCCTAACACCAACCCTAACCGTAACCCTAACCCTAACCCTAACCCTAACCCTATGCCTAACACGAACCCTAACCCTAACCCTAACCCTAAACCTAACACCAACCCTAACCCTAACCCTAACACCAACCCTAACCCTAACCCTAACCCTAACCCTAACCCTAACCCTAACACCAACCCTAACCCTAACCCTAACCCTAACCTTAACACCAACTCTAACCCTAATCCTAACCCTAACCCTAACCCTAACACCAACCCTAACCAAAACCCTAACCCTAACCCTAACACCAACCCTAACCCTAATCCTAATCCTAACCCTAACCCCAATTCTAACACTAACCCTAACCCTAACCCTAACCCTAACACCAACCCTAACCCTAACCCTAACCCTAACCCTAACCCTATACCTAACACCAACCCTAACCCTAACCCTAACCCTAACCCTAACACCAACCCTAACCCTAACCCTAACCCTAACACCAACCCTAACCCTAATCCTAACCCTAACCCTAACCCTAACCCTAACACCAACCCTAACCGTAACCCTAACCCTAATCCTAACATTAACCCTAACACCAACCCTAACCCTAACCCTAACCCTAAACCTAACACCAACCCTAACCAAAACCCTAACCCTAACCCTAACACCAACCCTAACCCTAATCCTAATCCTAACCCTAACCCTAAACCTAACACTAACCCTAACCCTAACCCTAACCCTAACCCTAACCCTAACACCAACCCTAACCCTAACCCTAACCCTATACCTAACACCAACCCTAACCCTAACCCTAACCCTAACCCTAACACCAACCCTAACCCTAACCCTAACCCTAACACCAACCCTAACCCTAATCCTAACCCTAACTTTAACCCTAACCCTAACACCAACCCTAACCGTAACCCTAATCCTAACCCTAACCCTAACCCTATGCCTAACACGAACCCTAACCCTAACCCTAACCCTAACACCAACCCTAACCCTAACCCTAACCCTAACCCTAAACGTAACACCAACCCTAACCCTAACCCAAACCCTAACCCTAACACCAACCCTAACCCTAACCCTAACCCTAACCCTAACACCAACCCTAACCCTAACCCTAACCCTAACACCAACCCTAACCCTAACCCTAACCCTAACACTAACCCTAACCCTAACTCTAACACCAACCCTAACCCTAACCCTAACCCTAACCCTAACACCAACCCTAACCCTAATCCTAACCCTAACCCTAAAGCTAACATCAACCCTAACCCTAACCCTAACCCTAACACCAACCCTAACCCTAACCCTAACCCTAAACCCTAATCCTAACCCTAACCCTAACCCTAACCCTAACCCTAACCCTAACACCAACCCTAACCCTAACCCTAACCCTAACACCAACCCTAACCCTAACCCTAACCCTAACACCAACCCTAACCCTAATCCTAACCCTAACCCTAACCCTAACCCTAACACCAACCCTAACCGTAACCCTAACCCTAACCCTAACCCTAACCCTAACACCAACCCTAACCGTAACCCTAACCCTAATCCTAACATTAACCCTAACACCAACCCTAACCCTAACCCTAACCCTAAACCTAACACCAACCCTAACCAAAACCCTAACCCTAACCCTAACACCAACCCTAACCCTAATCCTAATCCTAACCCTAACCCTAAACCTAACACTAACCCTAACCCTAACCCTAACCCTAACCCTAACCCTAACACCAACCCTAACCCTAACCCTAACCCTATACCTAACACCAACCCTAACCCTAACCCTAACCCTAACCCTAACACCAACCCTAACCCTAACCCTAACCCTAACACCAACCCTAACCCTAATCCTAACCCTAACTTTAACCCTAACCCTAACACCAACCCTAACCGTAACCCTAATCCTAACCCTAACCCTAACCCTATGCCTAACACGAACCCTAACCCTAACCCTAACCCTAACACCAACCCTAACCCTAACCCTAACCCTAACCCTAAACGTAACACCAACCCTAACCCTAACCCAAACCCTAACCCTAACACCAACCCTAACCCTAACCCTAACCCTAACCCTAACACCAACCCTAACCCTAACCCTAACCCTAACACCAACCCTAACCCTAACCCTAACCCTAACACTAACCCTAACCCTAACTCTAACACCAACCCTAACCCTAACCCTAACCCTAACCCTAACACCAACCCTAACCCTAATCCTAACCCTAACCCTAAAGCTAACATCAACCCTAACCCTAACCCTAACCCTAACACCAACCCTAACCCTAACCCTAACCCTAAACCCTAATCCTAACCCTAACCCTAACCCTAACCCTAACCCTAACCCTAACACCAACCCTAACCCTAACCCTAACCCTAACACCAACCCTAACCCTAACCCTAACCCTAACACCAACCCTAACCCTAATCCTAACCCTAACCCTAACCCTAACCCTAACACCAACCCTAACCGTAACCCTAACCCTAACCCTAACATTAACCCTAACACCAACCCTAACCCTAAACCTAGCCCTAACCCTAACACCAACCCTAACCCTAACCCTAACCCTAAACCTTAATCCTAACCCTAACCCTAACCCTAACCCTAACCCTAACAAGGGCAAGGTTTACTGGTCAGCGACGGGCAAGTTCTAGGCCTCGGACTAGAAGGAGGCATGGGCGTTGGTCTAGGGCCCAAGCTAGGGCTAGTGAGAGCGGTAGGCGTAGCGCTGGGGTAGGCATAGGGCAAGGGGTGGGTGTCGAGGTAAACCTCGAGTAGGCCTAGAGCCAGGAGTGGGAGCTGTGGCTAGTGGTAGGGTTGGGGGTGGGCCTATGGGTAGGGGGAGCTGTAGGGCCAGGGTAGTGGTAGGAACAGAGGTAGTGCTAGGCGTAGGCCTAGGGCGAGGGGTAGTGCTCGGGGTAGTGTTAGTTGAAGGGCTAGTGTTTGGCAGAGGCCCACGGGCAGTGTTAGGGTTAGGGCTCATGTTAAGCCTAGGACTAGTGGTAGTGGTAGGGGTTGGCCGAGGACTAGGGGTAGGTGTCACGAAATGGCTCCGGGTAGTCATAGGACTCCGAACGGATGTAGGGCTGGATTAGGGTGTGGCTAATGGTGGGTCCAGGGTGATTTCGTAGGACACGGGTTAGTGCTATGGCTATTGGTAGGGCAAGGTGTACCGGTTGGCGACGGGCAAGTGCTAGGCTTCGGACTAGAGTGAGCAATGGGCGTTGGTCTAGGGCCAGAGGTAGGGCTAGTGGGAGCAGTAGGCGTAGCGCTGGGGTAGGCAAAGGGCAAGGGTTGGGTGTCGGGGTAAACCTCGAATAGGCCTAGGACCAGGAGTGGGAGCTGTAGCTAGGGGTAGGGATGGGGGTGGGCCTATGGGTAGGGGGAGCTGTAGTGACTGGGGTAGGGGTAGGACCAGAGGTAGTGCTAGGCGTAGGCCTAGGGCGAGGGGTAGTGCTCGGGGTAACCTAACCCTAACCCTAACCCTAACCCTAACCCTAACACCAACCCTAACCCTAACCCTAACCCTAACCTTAACACCAACTCTAACCGTAATCCTAACCCTAACCCTAACCCTAACACCAACCCTAACCAAAACCCTAACCCTAACCCTAACACAAACCCTAACCCTAAACCTAACCCTAACCCTAACCCTATGCCTAACACGAACCCTAACCCTAACCCTAACCCTAAACCTAACCCTAACCCTAACACCAACCCTAACCCTAATCCTAATCCTAACCCTAACCCTAACCCTAACACTAACCCTAACCCTAACCCTAACCCTAACACCAACCCTAACCCTAACCCTAACCCTAACCCTAACCCTATACCTAACACCAACCCTAACCCTAACCCTAAGACCAACCCTAACCCTAACCCTAACCCTAACAGCAACCCTAACCCTAATCCTAACCCTAACCCTAACCCTAACCCTAACACCAACCCTAACCGTAACCCTAACCCTAACCCTAACCCTAACCCTATGCCTAACACGAACCCTAACCCTAACCCTAACCCTAACCCTAACACCAACCCTAACCCTAACCCTAACCCTAACCCTAAACGTAACACCAACCCTAACCCTAACCCAAACCCTAACTCTAACACCAACCCTAACCGTAACCCTAACCCTAACCCTAACCCTAACCCTATACATAACACCAACCCTAACCCTAACCCTAACCCTAACACCAACCCTAACCCTAACCCTAACCCTAACCCTAACCCTAACACCAACCCTAACCCTAACCCTAACCCTAACCTTAACACCAACCCTAACCCTAATCCTAATCCTAACCCTAACCCTAACTTTAACACTAAC
>NW_027669451.1:207500-222500 GCF_964194185.1 Rhinolophus hipposideros | reverse complement strand
ACCAACCCTAACCCTAACCCTAACCCTAACCCTAACACCAACCCTAACCCTAACCCTAACCCTAACTCTAACCCTAACCCTAACCCTAACACCAACCCTAACCCTAACCCTAACCCTAACCCTAACACCAACCCTAACCCTAACCCTAACCCTAACCCTAACCCTAACCCTAACTCTAACACCAACCCTAACCCTAACCGTAACCCTAACCCTAACACCTACCCTAACCCTAATCCTAACCCTAACCCTAAAGCTAACATCAACCCTAACCCTAACCCTAACCCTAACCCTAACAACAACCCTAACCCTAACCCTAACCCTAACCCTATGCCTAACACGAAACCTAACCTTAAACCTAACCCTAACCCTAACACCAACCCTAACCCTAATCCTAATCCTAACCCTAACCCCAATTCTAACACTAACCCTAACCCTAACCCTAACCCTAACACCAACCCTAACCCTAACCCTAACCCTAACCCTATACCTAACACCAACCCTAACCCTAACCCTAACGCTAACCCTAACACCAACCCTAACCCTGACCCTAACCCTAACACCAACCCTAACCCTAATCCTAACCCTAACCCTAACCCTAACCCTAACACCAACCCTAACCGTAACCCTAACCCTAACCCTAACATTAACCCTAACACCAAACCTAACCCTAACCCTAACCCTAACCCTAACACCAACCCTAACCCTAACCCTAACCCTAAACCCTAATCCTAACCCTACCCCTAACCCTAACCCTAACCCTAACTCTAACCCTAACAAGGGCAAGGTTTACTGGTCAGCGACGGGCAAGTTCTAGGCCTCGGACTAGAAGGAGGCATGGGCGTTGGTCTAGGGCCCAAGCTAGGGCTAGTGAGAGCGGTAGGCGTAGCGCTGGGGTAGGCATAGGGCAAGGGGTGGGTGTCGAGGTAAACCTCGAGTAGGCCTAGAGCCAGGAGTGGGAGCTGTGGCTAGTGGTAGGGTTGGGGGTGGGCCTATGGGTAGGGGGAGCTGTAGGGCCAGGGTAGTGGTAGGAACAGAGGTACTGCTAGGCGTAAGCCTAGGGCGAGGGGTAGTGCTCGGGGTAGGGTTAGTTGAAGGGGTAGTGTTTGGAAGAGTCCCACGGGCAGTGTTAGGGTTAGGGCTCATGTTAAGCCTAGGACTAGTGGTAGTGGTAGGGGTTGGCCGAGGACTAGGGGTAGGTGTCACGAAATGGCTCCGGGTAGTCATAGGACTCCGAACGGATGTAGGGCTGGATTAGGGTGTGGCTAATGGTGGGTCCAGGGTGATTTCGTAGGACACGGTTTAGTGCTCTTGCTATTGCTAGGGCAAGGTGTACCGGTTGGCGACGGGCAAGTGCTAGGCTTCGGACTAGAGTGAGCACTGGGCGTTGGTCTAGGGCCAGAGGTAGGGCTAGTGAGAGCAGTAGGCGTAGCGCTGGGGTAGGCAAAGGGCAAGGGGTGGGTGTCGGGGTAAACCTCGAAGTAGGCCTAGGACCAGGAGTGGGAGCTGTGGCTAGGGGTAGGGATGGGGGTGGGCCTATGGGTAGGGGGAGCTGTAGTGACTGGGGTAGGGGTAGGACCAGAGGTAGTGCTAGGCGTAGGCCTAGGGCGAGGGGTAGTGCTCGGGGTAACCTAACCCTAACCCTAACCCTAACCCTAACACTAACCCTAACCCTAACCCTAACTCTAACACCAACCCTAACCCTAACCCTAACCCTAACCCTAACCCTATACCTAACACCAACCCTAAACCTAACCCTAACCCTAACGCCAACCCTAACCCTAACCCTAACCCTAACCCTAACCTTAACACCAACTCTAACCCTAATTTTAACGCTAACCCTAACCCTAACACCAACCCTAACCAAAACCCTAACCCTAACCCTAACACCAACCCTAACCCTAACCCTAACCCTAACCCTAACCCTATGCCTAACACGAACCCTAACCCTAACCCTAACCCTAAACCTAACCCTAACCCTAACACCAACCCTAACCCAAATCCTAATCCTAACCCTAACCCTAACCCTAACACTAACCCTAACCCTAACCCTAACCCTAATGCCAACCCTAACCCTAACCCTAACCCTAACCCTAACCCTAACCCTAACCCCAACCCTAACCCTAACCCTAACCCTAACCTTAACACTAACTCTAACCCTAATCCTAACGCTAACCCTAACCCTAACACCAACCCTAACCCTAACCCTAACCCTAACCCTAACCCTATACCTAACAGCAACCCTAACCCTAACCCTAACCCTAATCGTAACCTTAACCCTAACCCTAACCCTAACACCAACCCTAACCGTAACCCTAACTCTAACCCTAACCCTAACCCTATGCCTAACACGAACCCTAACCCTAACCCTAACCCTAACCCTAACACCAACCCTAACCCTAACCCTAACCCTAACCCTAAACGTAACACCAACCCTAACCCTAACCCAAACCCTAACTCTAACACCAACCCTAACCCTAACCCTAACCCTAACTTTAAACCTATACCTAACACCAACCATAACCCTAACCCTAACCCTAACACCAACCCTAACCCTAACCCTAACCCTAACCCTAACACCAACCCTAACCCTAACCCTAACCCTAACCTTAACACCAACTCTAACCCTAATCCTAACCCTAACCCTAACCCTAACCCCAACCCTAACCCTAACCCTAACCCTAACCTTAACACTAACTCTAACCCTAATCCTAACGCTAACCCTAACCCTAACACCAACCCTAACCCTAACCCTAACCCTAACCCTAACCCTAACCCTATACCTAACAGCAACCCTAACCCTAACCCTAACCCTAATCGTAACCTTAACCCTAACCCTAACCCTAACACCAACCCTAACCGTAACCCTAACTCTAACCCTAACCCTAACCCTATGCCTAACACGAACCCTAACCCTAACCCTAACCCTAACCCTAACACCAACCCTAACCCTAACCCTAACCCTAACCCTAAACGTAACACCAACCCTAACCCTAACCCAAACCCTAACTCTAACACCAACCCTAACCCTAACCCTAACCCTAACTTTAAACCTATACCTAACACCAACCATAACCCTAACCCTAACCCTAACACCAACCCTAACCCTAACCCTAACCCTAACCCTAACACCAACCCTAACCCTAACCCTAACCCTAACCTTAACACCAACTCTAACCCTAATCCTAACCCTAACCCTAACCCTAACACCAACCCTAACCAAAACACTAACCCTAACCCTAACACCAACCCTAACCCTAAACCTAATCCTAACCCTAACCCTAATTCTAACACTAAACCTAACCCTAACCCTAACCCTAACACCAACCCTAACCCTAACCCTAACTCTAACCCTATACCTAACACCAACCCTAACCCTAACCCTAACCCTAACCCTAACACCAACCCTAACCCTAACCCTAACCCTAACACCAACCCTAACCCTAATCCTAACCCTAACCCTAACCCTAACCCTAACACCAAACCTAACCGTAACCCTAACCCTAACCCTAACATTAACACTAACACCAACCCTAACCCTAACCCTAACCCTAAACCTAACACCAACCCTAACCAAAACCCTAACCCTAACCCTAACACCAAACCTAACCCTAATCCTAATCCTAACCCTAACCCTAACCCTAACCCTAACCCTAACCCTAACCCTAACCCTAACACCAACCCTAATCCTAACCCTAACCCTAACCCTAACCCTATACCTAACACCAACCCTAACCCTAACCCTAACCCTAACCCTAACACCAACCCTAACCCTAACCCTAACCCTAACACCCACCGTAACCCTAATCCTAACCCTAACCCTAACCCTAACCCTAACACCAACCCTAACCGTAACCCTAAACCTAACCCTAACCCTAACCCTATGCCTAACACGAACCCTAACCCTAACCCTAACCCTAACACCAACCCTAACCGTAACCCTAACCCTAACCCTAAACGTAACACCAACCCTAACCCTAACCCAAACCCTAACCCTAACACCAACCCTAAACCTAACCCTAACCCTAACCCTAACCCTAACACCAACCCTAACCCTAACCCTAACCCTAACTCTAACCCTAACCCTAACCCTAACACCAACCCTAACCCTAACCCTAACCCTAACCCTAACCCTAACCCTAACCCTAACACCAACCCTAACCCTAACCCTAACCCTAACACCAACCCTAACCCTAACCCTAACCCTAACCCTAACCCTAACCCTAACTCTAACACCAACCCTAACCCTAACCCTAACCCTAACCCTAACACCAACCCTAACCCTAATCCTAACCCTAACCCTAAAGCTAACATCAACCCTAACCCTAACCCTAACCCTAACCCTAACACCAACCCTAACCCTAACCCTAAACCTAACCCTAACCCTATGCCTAACACGAACCCTAACCCTAAACCTAACCCTAACCCTAACACCAACCCTAACCCTAATCCTAATCCTAACCCTAACCCTAATTCTAACACTAACCCTAACCCTAACCCTAACCCTAACACCAACCCTAACCCTAACCCTAACCCTAACCCTAACCCTATACCTAACACCAACCCTAACCCTAACCCTAACCCTAACCCTAACACCAACCCTAACCCTAAACCTAACCCTAACACCAACCCTAACCCTAATCCTAACCCTAACCCTAACCCTAACCCTAACACCAACCCTAACCGTAACCCTAACCCTAACCCTAACATTAACCCTAACACCAACCCTAACCCTAACCCTAACACCAACCCTAACCCTAACCCTAACCCTAAACCCTAATCCTAACCCTAACCCTAAACCTAACCCTAACCCTAACACTAACCCTAACAAGGGCAAGGTTTACTGGTCAGCGACGGGCAAGTTCTAGGCCTCGGACTAGAAGGAGGCATGGGCGTTGGTCTAGGGCCCAAGCTAGGGCTAGTGAGAGCGGTAGGCGTAGCGCTGGGGTAGGCATAGGGCAAGGGGTGGGTGTCGAGGTAAACCTCGAGTAGGCCTAGAGCCAGGAGTGGGAGCTGTGGATAGTGGTAGGGTTGGGGGTGGGCCTATGGGTAGGGGGAGCTGTAGGGCCAGGGTAGTGATAGGAACAGAGGTAGTGCTAGGCGTAGGCCTAGGGCGAGGGGTAGTGCTCGGGGTAGGGTTAGTTGAAGGGGTAGTGTTTGGCAGAGGCCCACGGGCAGTGTTAGGGTTAGGGCTCATGTTAAGCCTAGGACTAGTGGTAGTGGTAGGGGTTGGCCGAGGACTAGGGGTAGGTGTCACGAAATGGCTCCGGGTAGTCATAGGACTCCGAACGGATGTAGGGCTGGATTAGGGTGTGGCTAATGGTGGGTCCAGGGTGATTTCGTAGGACACGGGTTAGTGCTCTGGCTATTGCTAGGGCAAGGTGTACCGGTTGGCGACGGGCAAGTGCTAGGCTTCGGACTAGAGTGAGCACTGGGCGTTGGTCTAGGGCCAGAGGTAGGGCTAGTGGGAGCAGTAGGCGTAGCGCTGGGGTAGGCAAAGGGCAAGGGGTGGGTGTCGGGGTAAACCTCGAAGTAGGCCTAGGACCAGGAGTGGGAGCTGTGGCTAGGGGTAGGGATGGGGGTGGGCCTATGGGTAGGGGGAGCTGTAGTGACTGGGGTAGGGGTAGGACCAGAGGTAGTGCTAGGCGTAGGCCTAGGGCGAGGGGTAGTGCTCGGGGTAACCTAACCCTAACCCTAACCCTAACCCTAACACTAACCCTAACCCTAACCCTAACTCTAACACCAACCCTAACCCTAACCCTAACCCTAACCCTAACCCTATACCTAACACCAACCCTAAACCTAACCCTAACCCTAACGCCAACCCTAACCCTAACCCTAACCCTAACCCTAACATTAACACTAACACCAACCCTAACCCTAACCCTAACCCTAACCCTAACACCAACCCTAACCAAAACCCTAACCCTAACCCTAACACCAACCCTAACCCTAACCCTAACCCTAACCCTAACCCTATGCCTAACACGAACCCTAACCCTAACCCTAACCCTAAACCTAACCCTAACCCTAACACCAACCCTAACCCAAATCCTAATCCTAACCCTAACCCTAACCCTAACACTAACCCTAACCCTAACCCTAACCCTAACGCCAACCCTAACCCTAACCCTAACCCTAACCCTAACCCTAACACCAACCCTAACCCTAACCCTAACCCTAACCTTAACACCAACTCTAACCCTAATCCTAACGCTAACCCTAACCCTAACACCAACCCTAACCCTAACCCTAACCCTAACCCTATACCTAACAGCAACCCTAACCCTAACCCTAGCCCTAATCGTAACCCTAACCCGAACCCTAACCCTAACACCAACCCTAACCGTAACCCTAACCCTAACCCTAACCCTAACCCTATGCCTAACACGAACCCTAACCCTAACCCTAACCCTAACACCAACCCTAACCCTAACCCTAACCCTAACCCTAAACGTAACACCAACCCTAACCCTAACCCAAACCCTAACTCTAACACCAACCCTAACCCTAACCCTAACCCTAACCCTAACTTTAAACCTATACCTAACACCAACCATAACCCTAACCCTAACCTTAACACCAACCCTAACCCTAACCCTAACCCTAACCCTAACACCAACCCTAACCCTAACCCTAACCCTAACCTTAACACCAACTCTAACCCTAATCCTAACCCTAACCCTAACACCAAACCTAACCAAAACCCTAACCCTAACCCTAACACCAACCCTAACCCTAAACCTAATCCTAACCCTAACCCTAATTCTAACACTAAACCTAACCCTAACCCTAACCCTAACACCAACCCTAACCGTAACCCTAACCCTAACCCTAACATTAACCCTAACACCAACCCTAACCCTAACCCTAACCCTAAACCTAACACCAACCCTAACCAAAACCCTAACCCTAACCCTAACACCAACCCTAACTTTAATCCTAATCCTAACTCTAACCCTAACCCTAATCCTAACCCTAACACTAACCCTAACCCTAACACCAACCCTAACCGTAACCCTAACCCTAACCCTAACCCTAACCCTATGCCTAACACGAACCCTAACCCTAACCCTAACCCTAATCCTAACACCAAACCTAACCCTAACCCTAACCCTAACCCTAAACG
This sequence comes from Rhinolophus hipposideros, assembly GCF_964194185.1. Classification (NCBI taxonomy): domain Eukaryota; kingdom Metazoa; phylum Chordata; class Mammalia; order Chiroptera; family Rhinolophidae; genus Rhinolophus; species Rhinolophus hipposideros. Next base: position 215,374 of record NW_027669451.1, on the reverse strand, counting down.
TAACACCAACCCTAACCCTAACCCAAACCCTAACCCTAACACCAACACTAACCCTAACCCTAAACCTAACCCTAACACCAACCCTAACCCTAACCCTAACCCTAACTCTAACCCTAACCCTAACCCTAACACCAACCCTAACCCTAACCCTAACCCTAACCCTAACACCAACCCTAACCCTAACCCTAACCCTAACCCTATACCTAACACCAAACCTAACCCTAACCCTAACCCTAACCCTAACCCTAACACCAAACCTAAACCTAACCCTAAACCTAACCCTAACCCTAACCCTAACCCAAACACCAACCCTAACCCTAACCCTAACCCTAACACCAACCCTAACCTTAATCCTAACCCTAACCCTAACCCTAACAACAACCCTAACCCTAACCCTAACCCTAACCCTAACCCTAACCCTAACCCTAACCCTAACACCAACCCTAACCCTAACCCTAACCCTAAAACCAACCCTAACCCTAACCCTAACCCTAACCCTAACACCAACCCTAACCCTAACCCTAACCCTAACCCTAACACCAACCCTAACCCTAACACTAACCCTAACTCTAACCCTAACCCTAACCCTAACACCAACCCTAACCCTAACCCTAACCCTAAAACCAACCCTAACCCTAACCCTAACCCTAACCCTAAACCTAACATCAACCCTAACCCTAACCCTAACCCTAACCCTAACACCAACCCTAATCCTAACCTAACCCTATGCCTAACACGAACCCTAACCCTAAACCTAACCCTAACCCTAACACCAACCCTAACCCTAATCCTAATCCTAACCCTAACTCTAACCCTAACACTAACCCTAACCCTAACCCTAACCCTAACACCAACCCTAACCCTAACCCTAACCCTAACCCTAACCCTATACCTAACACCAACCCTAACCCTAACCCTAACCCTAACCCTAACACCAACCCTAACCCTAACCCTAACCCTAACACCAACCCTAACCCTAATCCTAACCCTAACCCTAACCCTAACCCTAACCCTAACCCTAACACCAACCCTAACCGTAACCCTAACCCTAACCCTAACCCTAACCCTAACACCAACCCTAACCCTAACCCTAACCCTAACCCTAACACCAACCCTAACCCTAACCCTAACCCTAAGCCCTAATCCTAACCCTAACCCTAACACTAACCTTAACCCTAACCCTAACAAGGGCAAGGTTTACTGGTCAGCGACGGGCAAGTTCTAGGCCTCGGACTAGAAGAAGGCATGGGCGTTGGTCTAGGGCCCGAGCTAGGGCTAGTGAGAGCGGTAGGCGTAGCGCTGGGGTAGGCATAGGGCAAGGGGTGGGTGTCGAGGTAAACCTCGAGTAGGCCTAGAGCCAGGAGTGGGAGCTGTGGCGAGTGGTAGGGTTGGGGGTGGGCCTATGAGTAGGGGGAGCTGTAGGGCCAGGGTAGTGGTAGGAACAGAGGTAGTGCTAGGCGTAGGCCTAGGGCGAGGGGTAGTACTCGGGGTAGGGTTAGTTGAAGGGCTAGTGGTTGGCAGAGGCCCACGGGCAGTGTTAGGGTTAGGGCTCATGTTAAGCCTAGGACTAGTGGTAGTGGTAGGGGTTGGCCGAGGACTAGGGGTAGGTGTCACGAAATGGCTCCGGGTAGTCCTAGGACTCCGAACGGATGTAGGGCTGGATTAGGGTGTGGCTAATGGTGGGTCCAGGGTGATTTCGTAGGACACGGGTTAGTGCTCTGGCTATTGGTAGGGCAAGGTGTACCGGTTGGCGACGGGCAAGTGCTAGGCTTCGGACTAGAGTGAGCACTGGGCGTTGGTCTAGGGCCAGAGGTAGGGCTAGTGGGAGCAGTAGGCGTAGCGCTGGGGTAGGCAAAGGGCAAGGGGTGGGTGTCGGGGTAAACCTCGAAGTAGGCCTAGGACCAGGAGTGGGAGCTGTGGCTAGGGGTAGGGATGGGGGTGGGCCTATGGGTAGGGGAAGCTGTAGTGACTGGGGTAGGGGTAGGACCAGAGGTAGTGCTAGGCGTAGGCCTAGGGCGAGGGGTAGTGCTCGGGGTAACCTAACCCTAACCCTAACCCTAACCCTAACACTAACCCTAACCCTAACCCTAATTCTAACACCAACCCTAACCCTAACCCTAACCCTAACCCTAACCCTATACCTAACACCAACCCTAAACCTAACCCTAACCCTAACGCCAACCCTAACCCTAACCCTAACCCTAACCCTAACGTTAACCCTAACACCAACCCTAACCCTAACCCTAACCCTAACCCTAACACCAACCCTAACCAAAACCCTAACCCTAACACCAACCCTAACCCTAACCCAAACCCTAACCCTAACCCTATGCCTAACACGAACCCTAACCCTAACCCTAACCCTAAACCTAACCCTAACCCTAACACCAACCCTAACCCAAATCCTAATCCTAACCCTAACCCTAACCCTAACACTAACCCTAACCCTAACCCTAACCCTAACGCCAACCCTAACCCTAACCCTAACCCTAACCCTAACACCAACCCTAACCCTAACCCTAACCCTAACCTTAACACCAACTCTAACCCTAATCCTAACGCTAACCCTAACCCTAACACCAACCCTAACCCTAACCCTAACCCTAACCCTATACCTAACAGCAACCCTAACCCTAACCCTAACCCTAATCGTAACCCTAACCCGAACCCTAACCCTAACACCAACCCTAACCGTAACCCTAACCCTAACCCTAACCCTAACCCTATGCCTAACACGAACCCTAACCCTAACCCTAACCCTAACACCAACCCTAACCCTAACCCTAACCCTAACCCTAAACGTAACACCAACCCTAACCCTAACCCAAACCCTAACTCTAACACCAACCCTAACCCTAACCCTAACCCTAACCCTAACTTTAAACCTATACCTAACACCAACCATAACCCTAACCCTAACCTTAACACCAACCCTAACCCTAACCCTAACCCTAACCCTAACACCAACCCTAACCCTAACCCTAACCCTAACCTTAACACCAACTCTAACCCTAATCCTAACCCTAACCCTAACACCAAACCTAACCAAAACCCTAACCCTAACCCTAACACCAACCCTAACCCTAAACCTAATCCTAACCCTAACCCTAATTCTAACACTAAACCTAACCCTAACCCTAACCCTAACACCAACCCTAACCCTAACCCTAACCCTAACCCTAACCCTATACCTAACACCAACCCTAACCCTAAACCTAACCCTAACCCTAACACCAACGCTAACCCTAACCCTAACCCTAACACCAACCCTAACCCTAATCCTAACCCTAACCCTAACCCTAACCCTAACACCAACCCTAACCGTAACCCTAACCCTAACCCTAACATTAACCCTAACACCAACCCTAACCCTAACCCTAACCCTAAACCTAACACCAACCCTAACCAAAACCCTAACCCTAACCCTAACACCAACCCTAACTTTAATCCTAATCCTAACTCAAACCCTAACCCTAATCCTAACCCTAACACTAACCCTAACCCTAACACCAACCCTAACCGTAACCCTAACCCTAACCCTAACCCTAACCCTATGCCTAACAAGAACCCTAACCCTAACCCTAACCCTAATCCTAACACCAAAGCTAACCCTAACCCTAACCCTAACCCTAAACGTAACACCAACCCTAACCCTAACCCAAACCCTAACCCTAACACCAACCCTAACCCTAACCCTAACCCTAACCCTAACACCAACCCTAACCCTAACCCTAACCCTAACTCTAACCCTAACCCTAACCCTAACACCAACCCTAACCCTAACCCTAACCCTAACCCTAACACCAACCCTAACCCTAACCCTAACCCTAACCCTATACCTAACACCAAACCTAACCCTAACCCTAACCCTAACCCTAACCCTAACACCAACCCTAAACCTAACCCTAAACCTAACCCTAACCCTAACCCTAACCCAAACACCAACCCTAACCCTAACCCTAACCCTAACACCAACCCTAACCCTAATCCTAACCCTAACCCTAACCCTAAAAACAACCCTAACCCTAACCCTAACCCTAACCCTAACCCTAAACCTAACCCTAACCCTTACACCAACCCTAACCCTAACCCTAACCCTAAAACCAACCCTAACCCTAACCCTAACCCTAACCCTAACACCAACCCTAACCCTAACCCTAACCCTAACCCTAACACCAACCCTAACCCTAACCCTAACCCTAACTCTAACCCTAACCCTAACCCTAACACCAACCCTAACCCTAACCCTAACCCTAAAACCAACCCTAACCCTAACCCTAACCCTAACCCTAACCCTAAACCTAACATCAACCCTAACCCTAACCCTAACCCTAACCCTAACACCAACCCTAATCCTAACCTAACCCTATGCCTAACACGAACCCTAACCCTAAACCTAACCCTAACCCTAACACCAACCCTAACCCTAATCCTAATCCTAACCCTAACCCTAACCCTAACACTAACCCTAACCCTAACCCTAACCCTAACACCAACCCTAACCCTAACCCTAACCCTAACCCTAACCCTATACCTAACACCAACCCTAACCCTAACCCTAACCCTAACACCAACCCTAACCCTAACCCTAACCCTAACACCAACCCTAACCCTAACCCTAACCCTAACCCTAACCCTAACACCAACCCTAACCGTAACCCTAACCCTAACCCTAACCCTAACCCTAACACCAACCCTAACCCTAACCCTAACCCTAACACCAACCCTAACCCTAACCCTAACCCTAAGCCCTAATCCTAACCCTAACCCTAACACTAACCTTAACCCTAACCCTAACAAGGGCAAGGTTTACTGGTCAGCGACGGGCAAGTTCTAGGCCTCGGACTAGAAGAAGGCATGGGCGTTGGTCTAGGGCCCGATCTAGGGCTAGTGAGAGCGGTAGGCGTAGCGCTGGGGTAGGCATAGGGCAAGGGGTGGGTGTCGAGGTAAACCTCGAGTAGGCCTAGAGCCAGGAGTGGGAGCTGTGGCTAGTGGTAGGGTTGGGGGTGGGCCTATGAGTAGGGGGAGCTGTAGGGCCAGGGTAGTGGTAGGAACAGAGGTAGTGCTAGGCGTAGGCCTAGGGCGAGGGGTAGTGCTCGGGGTAGGGTTAGTTGAAGGGCTAGTGGTTGGCAGAGGCCCACGGGCAGTGTTAGGGTTAGGGCTCATGTTAAGCCTAGGACTAGTGGTAGTGGTAGGGGTTGGTCGAGGACTAGGGGTAGGTGTCACGAAATGGCTCCGGGTAGTCCTAGGACTCCGAACGGATGTAGGGCTGGATTAGGGTGTGGCTAATGGTGGGTCCAGGGTGATTTCGTAGGACACGGGTTAGTGCTCTGGCTATTGCTAGGGCAAGGTGTACGGGTTGGCGACGGGCAAGTGCTAGGCTTCGGACTAGAGTGAGCACTGGGCGTTGGTCTAGGGCCAGAGGTAGGGCTAGTGGGAGCAGTAGGCGTAGCGCTGGGGTAGGCAAAGGGCAAGGGGTGGGTGTCGGGGTAAACCTCGAAGTAGGCCTAGGACCAGGAGTGGGAGCTGTGGCTAAGGGTAGGGATGGGGGTGGGCCTATGGGTAGGGGAAGCTGTAGTGACTGGGGTAGGGGTAGGACCAGAGGTAGTGCTAGGCGTAGGCCTAGGGCGGGGGGTAGTGCTCGGGGTAACCTAACCCTAACCCTAACCCTAACCCTAACACTAACCCTAACCCTAACCCTATACCTAACACCAACCCTAAACCTAACCCTAACCCTAACGCCAACCCTAACCCTAACCCTAACCCTAACCCTAACGTTAACCCTAACACCAACCCTAACCCTAACCCTAACCCTAACCCTAACACCAACCCTAACCAAAACCCTAACCCTAACCCTAACACCAACCCTAACCCTAACCCAAACCCTAACCCTAACCCTATGCCTAACACGAACCCTAACCCTAACCCTAACCCTAAACCTAACCCTAACCCTAACACCAACCCTAACCCAAATCCTAATCCTAACCCTAACCCTAACCCTAACACTAAGCCTAACCCTAACCCTAACCCTAACGCCAACCCTAACCCTAACCCTAACCCTAACCCTAACCCTAACACCAACACTAACCCTAACCCTAACCCTAACCTTAACACCAACTCTAACCCTAATCCTAACGCTAACCGTAACCCTAACACCAACCCTAACCCTAACCCTAACCCTAACCCTAACCCTATACCTAACAGCAACCCTAACCCTAACCCTAACCCTAATCGTAACCCTAACCCGAACCCTAACCCTAACACCAACCCTAACCGTAACCCTAACCCTAACCCTAACCCTAACCCTATGCCTAACACGAACCCTAACCCTAACCCTAACCCTAACACCAACCCTAACCCTAACCCTAACCCTAACCCTAAACGTAACACCAACCCTAACCCTAACCCAAACCCTAACTCTAACACCAACCCTAACCCTAACCCTAACCCTAACCCTAACTTTAAACCTATACCTAACACCAACCATAACCCTAACCCTAACCCTAACACCAACCCTAACCCTAACCCTAACCCTAACCCTAACACCAACCCTAACCCTAACCCTAACCCTAACCTTAACACCAACTCTAACCCTAATCCTAACCCTAACCCTAACCCTAACACCAACCCTAACCAAAACCCTAACCCTAACCCTAATTCTAACACTAAACCTAACCCTAACCCTAACCCTAACACCAACCCTAACCCTAACCCTAACCCTAACCCTATACCTAACACCAACCCTAACTCTAAACCTAACCCTAACCCTAACACCAACCCTAACCCTAATCCTAACCCTAACACCAACCCTAACCCTAATCCTAACCCTAACCCTAACCCTAACCCTAACACCAACCCTAACCGTAACCCTAACCCTAACCCTAACATTAACCCTAACACCAACCCTAACCCTAACCCTAACCCTAAACCTAACACCAACCCTAACCAAAACCCTAACCCTAACCCTAACACCAACCCTAACTTTAATCATAATCCTAACTCTAACCCTAACCCAAATCCTAACCCTAACCCTAACCCTAACACCAACCCTAACCGTAACCCTAACCCTAACCCTAACCCTAACCCTATGCCTAACACGAACCCTAACCCTAACCCTAACCCTAACACCAAACATAACCCTAACCCTAACCCTAACCCTAAACGTAACACCAACCCTAACCCTAACCCAAACCCTAACCCTAACACCAACCCTAACCCTAACCCTAACCCTAACCCTAACACCGACCCTAACCCTATCCCTAAACCTAACTCTAACCCTAACCCTAACCCTAACACCAAACCTAACCCTAACCCTAACCCTAACCCTAACACCAACCCTAACCCTAACCCTAACCCTAACCCTATACCTAACACCAACCCTAACCCTAACCCTAACCCTAACCCTAACACCAACCCTAAACCTAACCCTAAACCTAACCCTAACCCTAACCCTAACCCAAACACCAACCCTAAACCTAACCCTAACCCTAACCCTAACACCAACCCTAACCCTAATCCTAACCCTAACCCTAACCCTAACAACAACCCTAACCCTAACCCTAACCCTAACCCTAACCCTAACACCAACCCTAACCCTAACCCTAACCCTAACCCTAAACGTAACACCAACCCTAACCCTAACCCAAACCCTAACCCTAACACCAACCCTAACCCTAACCCTAACCCTAACCCTAACACCAACCCTAACCCTAACCCTAACCCTAACTCTAACCCTAACCCTAACCCTAACACCAACCCTAACCCTAACCCTAACCCTAAAACCAACCCTAACCCTAAGCCTAAACCTAACCCTAACCCTAACCCTAAACCTAACATCAACCCTAACCCTAACCCTAACCCTAACACCAACCCTA
>NW_027669451.1:185000-202500 GCF_964194185.1 Rhinolophus hipposideros | reverse complement strand
AACCTTAACCCTAACACCAACCCTAACCCTAATCCTAATCCTAACCCTACCCTAACCCTAACACTAACCCTAACCCTAACCCTAACCCTAACACCAACCCTAACCCTAACCCTAACCCTAACCCTAACCCTATACCTAACACCAACCCTAACCCTAACCCTAACCCTAACCCTAACACCAACCCTAACCCTAACCCTAACCCTAACACCAACCCTAACCCTAATCCTAACCCTAACCCTAAACCTAACCCTAACACCAACCCTAACCGTAACCCTAACCCTAACCCTAACCCTAACCCTAACACCAACCCTAACCCTAACCCTAACCCTAACCCTAACACCAACCCTAACCCTAACCCTAACCCTAAGCCCTAATCCTAACCCTAACCCTAACACTAACCTTAACCCTAACCCTAACAAGGGCAAGGTTTACTGGTCAGCGACGGGCAAGTTCTAGGCCTCGGACTAGAAGAAGGCATGGGCGTTGGTCTAGGGCCCGAGCTAGGGCTAGTGAGAGCGGTAGGCGTAGCGCTGGGGTAGGCATAGGGCAAGGGGTGGGTGTCGAGGTAAACCTCGAGTAGGCCTAGAGCCAGGAGTGGGAGCTGTGGCTAGTGGTAGGGTTGGGGGTGGGCCTATGGGTAGGGGGAGCTGTAGGGCCAGGGTAGTGGTAGGAACAGAGGTAGTGCTAGGCGTAGGCCTAGGGCGAGGGGTAGTGCTCGGGGTAGGGTTAGTTGAAGGGCTAGTGGTTGGCAGAGGCCCACGGGCAGTGTTAGGGTTAGGGCTCATGTTAAGCCTAGGACTAGTGGTAGTGGTAGGGGTTGGCCGAGGACTAGGGGTAGGTGTCACGAAATGGCTCCGGGTAGTCCTAGGACTCCGAACGGATGTAGGGCTGGATTAGGGTGTGGCTAATGGTGGGTCCAGGGTGATTTCGTAGGACACGGGTTAGTGCTCTGGCTATTGGTAGGGCAAGGTGTACCGGTTGGCGACAGGCAAGTGCTAGGCTTCGGACTAGAGTGAGCACTGGGCGTTGGTCTAGGGCCCGAAGTAGGGCTAGTGAAAGCGGTAGGCGTAGCGCTGGGGTAGGCAAAGGGCAAGGGGTGGGTGTCGGGGTAAACCTCGAAGTAGGCCTAGGACCAGGAGTAAGAGCTGTGACTAGGGGTAGGGAAGGGGGTGGGCCTATGGGTAGGGGGAGCTGTAGGGACTGGGGTAGGGGTAGGACCAGAGGTAGTGCTAGGCGTAGGCCTAGGGCGAGGGGTAGTGCTCGGGGTAACCTAACCCTAACCCTAACACTAACCCTAACCCTAACCCTAACTCTAACACCAACCCTAACCCTAACCCTAACCCTAACCCTAACCCTATACCTAACACCAACCCTAACCCTAACCCTAACCCTAACACCAACCGTAACCCTAACCCTAACCCTAACCCTAACCCTAACCCTAACACCAACCCTAACCCTAACCCTAACCCTAACCTTAACACCAACTCTAACCCTAATCCTAACCCTAACCCTAACCCTAACACCAACCCTAACCAAAACCCTAACCCTAACCCTAACACCAACCCTAACCCTAAACCTAACCCTAACCCTAACCCTATGCCTAACACGAACCCTAACCCTAACCCTAACCCTAACCCTAACCCTAACACCAACCCTAACCCTAATCCTAATCCTAACCCTAACCCTAACCCTAACACTAACCCTAACCCTAACCCTAACCCTAACACCAACCCTAACCCTAATCCTAATCCTAACCCTAACCCTAACCCTAACACTAACCCTAACCCTAACCCTAACCCTAACACCAAACCTAACCCTAACCCTAACCCTAACCCTAACCCTAACCCTAACACCAACCCTAACCCTAACCCTAACCCTAACCCTAACCCTATACCTAACACCAACCCTAACCCTAACCCTAACACCAACCCTAACCCTAACCCTAACCCTAACAGCAACCCTAACCCTAATCCTAACCCTAACCCTAACCCTAACCCTAACACCAACCCTAACCGTAAACCTAACCCTAACCCTAAACCTAACCCTATGCCTAACACGAACCCTAACCCTAACCCTAACCCTAACCCTAACACCAACCCTAACCCTAACCCTAACCCTAACCCTAAACGTAACACCAACCCTAACCCTAACCCAAACCCTAACTCTAACACCAACCCTAACCCTAATCCTAACCCTAACCCTAACCTTACCCTAACCCTAACCCTATACCTAACACCAACCCTAACCCTAACCCTAACCCTAACACCAACCCTAACCCTAACCCTAACCCTAACCCTAAACCTAACACCAACCCTAACCCTAACCCTAACCCTAACCTTAACACCAACTCTAACCCTAATCCTAAACCTAACCCTAACCCTAACACCAACCCTAACCAAAACCCTAACCCTAACCCTAACACCAACCCTAACACTAACCCTAACCCTAACCCTAACCCTATGCCTAACACGAACCCTAACCCTAACCTTAACCCTAAACCTAACCCTAACCCTAACACCAACCCTAACCCTAATCCTAATCCTAACCCTAACCCTAACCCTAACACTAACCCTAACCCTAACCCTAACCCTAACCCTTACACCAACCCTAACCCTAACCCTAATACTAACCCTATACCTAACACCAACCCTAACCCTAACCCTAACCCTAACCCTAACACCAACCCTAACCCTAACCCTAACCCTAACACCAACACTAACCCTAATCCTAACCCTAACCCTAACCCTAACTCTAACCCTAACCCTAACCCTAACACCAACCCTAATTCTAACCCTAACCCTAACCCTAACACCAACCCTAACCCTAACCCTAACCCTAACCCTAACCCTAACCCTAACCCTAACACCAACCCGAACCCTAACCCTAACCCTAACACCAACCTTAACCCTAATCCTAACCCTAACCCTAAAGCTAACATCAACCCTAAACCTAACCCTACCCTAAACCTAACACAAACCCTAACCCTAACCCTAACCCTATGCCTAACACGAACCCTAACCCTAAACCTAACCCTAACCCTAACACCAACCCTAACCCTAATCCTAATCCTAACCCTAACCCTAACCCTAACACTATCCCTAACCCTAACCCTAACCCTATACCTAACACCAACCCTAACCCTAACCCTAACCCTAACCCTAACCCTAACCCTAACACCAACCCTAACCCTAACCCTAAAACTAACCCTAACCCTAACCCTAACCCAAACACCAACCCTAACCCTAACCCTAACCCTAACCCTAACACCAACCCTAACCCTAATCCTAACCCTAACCCTAACCCTAACAACAACCCTAACCCTAACCCTAACCCTAACCCTAACACCAACCCTAACCCTAACCCTAACCCTAACCCTATGCCTAACACGAACCCTAACCCTAACCCTAACCCTAACCCTAACACCAACCCTAACCCTAACCCTAACCCTAACCCTAAACGTAACACCAACCCTAACCCTAACCCAAACCCTAACCCTAACACCAAACTAACCCTAACCCTAAGCCTAACCCTAACACCAACCCTAACCCTAACCCTAACCCTAACTCTAACCCTAACCCTAACCCTAACACCAAGCCTAACCCTAACCCTAACCCTAAAACCAACCCTAACACTAACCCTAACCCTAACCCTAACCCTAACCATAACACCAACCCTAACCCTAATACTAACCCTAACCCTAACACCAACCCTAACCCTAATCCTAACCCTAACCCTAAACCTAACAGCAACCCTAACCCTAACCCTAACCCTAACCCTAACACCAACCCTAACCGTAAATCTAAACCTAACCCTAACCCTATGCGTAACACGAACCCTAACCCTAAACCTAACCATAACCCTAACACCAAACCTAACCCTAACCCTAACCCTAACACCAACCCTAACCCTAATCCTAACCCTAACCCTAACACTAACCCTAACACCAACCCTAACCGTAACCCTAACCCTAACCCTAACCCTAACCCTAACACCAACCCTAACCCTAACCCTAACCCTAACCCTAAACGTAACACCAACCCTAACCCTAACCCAAACCCTAACCCTAACACCAACCCTAACCCTAACCCTAACCCGAACCTTAAACCTAACACCAACCCTAACCCTAACCCTAACCCTAACTCTAACCCTAACCCTAACCCTAACACCAACCCTAACCCTAACCCTAACCCTAACCCTAACACCAACCCTAACCCTAACCCTAACACCAACCCTAACCCTAATCCTAACCCTAACCCTAAAGCTAATTTCAACCATAACCCTAACCCTAACCCTAACCCTAACACCAACCCTAACCCTAACCCTAACCCTAACCCTATGCCTAACATGAACCCTAACCCTAAACCTAACCCTAACCCTAACACCAATCCTAACCCTAATCCTAATCCTAACCCTAACCCTAATTCTAACACTAACCCTAACCCTAACCCTAACCCTAACACCAACCCTAACCCTAACCCTAACCCTAACCCTATACCTAACACCAACCATAACCCTAACCCTAACCCTAACACCAACCCTAACCCTAACCCTAACCCTAACACCAACCCTAACCCTAATCCTAACCCTAACTTTAACTTTAACCCTAACACCAACCCTCACCGTAACCCTAACCCTAACCCTAACATTAACCCTAACACCAACCCTAACCCTAACCCTAACCCTAACCCTAACACCAACCCTAACCCTAACCCTAACCCTAAACCCTAATCCTAACCCTACCCCTAACCCTAACCCTAACCCTAACCCTAACCCTAACAAGGGCAAGGTTTACTGGTCAGCGACGGGCAAGTTCTAGGCCTCGGACTAGAAGGAGGCATGGGCGTTGGTCTAGGGCCCAAGCTAGGGCTAGTGAGAGCGGTAGGCGTAGCGCTGGGGTAGGCATAGGGCAAGGGGTGGGTGTCGAGGTAAACCTCGAGTAGGCCTAGAGCCAGGAGTGGGAGCTGTGGCTAGTGGTAGGGTTGGGGGTGGGCCTATGGGTAGGGGGAGCTGTAGGGTCAGGGTAGTGGTAGGAACAGAGGTACTGCTAGGCGTAGGCCTAGGGCGAGGGGTAGTGCTCGGGGTAGGGTTAGTTGAAGGGCTAGTGTTTGGCAGAGGCCCACGGGCAGTGTTAGGGTTAGGGCTCATGTTAAGCCTAGGACTAGTGGTAGTGCTAGGGGTTGGCCGAGGACTAGGGGTAGGTGTCACGAAATGGCTCCGGGTAGTCATAGGACTCCAAACTGATGTAGGGCTGGATTCCGTTGTGGCTAATGGTGGGTCCAGGGTGATTTCGTAGGACACCGGTTAGTGCTCTGGCTATTGGTAGGGCAAGGTGTACCGGTTGGCGATGGGCAAGTGCTAGGCTTCGGACTAGAGTCAGCACTGGGCGTTGGTCTAGGGCCCGAGGTAGGGCTAGTGGGAGCAGTAGGCGTAGCGCTGGGGTAGGCAAAGGGCAAGGGGTGGGTGTCGGGGTAAACCTCGAAGTAGGCCTAGGACCAGGAGTGGGAGCTGTGGCTAGGGGTAGGGATGGGGGTGGGCCTATGGGTAGGGGGAGCTGTAGTGACTGGGGTAGGGGTAGGACCAGAGGTTAGTGCTAGGCGTAGGCCTAGGGCGAGGGGTAGTGCTCGGGGTAACCTAACCCTAACCCTAACCCTAACCCTAACACTAACCCTAACCCTAACCCTAACTCTAACACCAACCCTAACCCTAACCCTAACCCTAACCCTATACCTAACACCAACCCTAAACCTAACCCTAACCCTAACGCCAACCCTAACCCTAACCCTAACCCTAACCCTAACCCTAACACCAACCCTAACCGTAACCCTAACCCTAACCTTAACACCAACTCTAACCCTAATCCTAACCCTAAACCTAACCCTAACACCAACCCTAACCAAAACCCTAACCCTAACCCTAACACCAACCCTAACCCTAACCCTAACCCTAACCCTAACCCTATGCCTAACACGAACCCTAACCCTAACCATAACCCTAAACCTAACCCTAACCCTAACACCAACCCTAACCCAAATCCTAATCCTAACCCTAACCCTAACCCTAACACTAACCCTAACCCTAACCCTAACCCTAACACCAACCCTGACCCTAACCCTAACCCTAACCCTAACCCTATACCTAACACCAACCCTAACCCTAACCCTAACCCTAACCCTAACCCTAACCCTAACACCAACCCTAACCCTAACCCAAACCCTAACTCTAACACCAACCCTAACCCTAACCCTAACCCTAACCCTAACACCAACCCTAACCCTAACCCTAACCCTAACCCTAAACGTAACACCAACCCTAACCCTAACCCAAACCCTAACTCTAACACCAACCCTAACCCTAACCCTAACCCTAACCCTAAACCTAACACCAACCCTAACCCTAACCCTAACCCTAACCCTAAACCTAACACCAACCCTAACCCTAACCCTAACCCTAACACCAACCCTAACCCTAACCCTAACCCTAACCCTAAACCTAACACCAACCCTAACCCTAACCCTAACCCTAACCTTAACACCAACTCTAACCCTAATCCTAAACCTAACCCTAACCCTAACACCAACCCTAACCAAAACCCTAACCCTAACCCTAACACCAACCCTAACACTAACCCTAACCCTAACCCTAACCCTATGCCTAACACGAACCCTAACCCTAACCTTAACCCTAAACCTAACCCTAACCCTAACACCAACCCTAACCCTAATCCTAATCCTAACCCTAACCCTAACCCTAACACTAACCCTAACCCTAACTTTAACCCTAACCCTTACACCAACCCTAACCCTAACCCTAATCCTAACCCTATACCTAACACCAACCCTAACCCTAACCCTAACCCTAACCCTAACACCAACCCTAACCCTAACCCTAACCCTAACACCAACACTAACCCTAATCCTAACCCTAACCCTAACCCTAACCCTAACACCAACCCTAACCGTAACCCTAACCCTAACCCTAACCCTATGCCTAACACGAACCCTAACCCTAACCCTAACCCTAACCCTAACACCAACCCTAACCCTAACCGTAACCCTAACCCTAAACGTAACACCAACCCTAAACCTAACCCAAACCCTAACCCTAACACCAACCGTAACCCTAAACCTAACCCTAACCCTAACACCATCCCTAACCCTAACCCTAACCCTAACTCTAACCCTAACCCTAACCCTAACACCAACCCTAATTCTAACCCTAACCCTAACCCTAACACCAACCCTAACCCTAACCCTAACCCTAACCCTAACCCTAACCCTAACCCTAACACCAACCCTAACCCTAACCCTAACCCTAACACCAACCTTAACCCTAATCCTAACCCTAACCCTAAAGCTAACATCAACCCTAAACCTAACCCTACCCTAAACCTAACACAAACCCTAACCCTAACCGTAACCCTAACCCTATGCCTAACACGAACCCTAACCCTAAACCTAACCCTAACCCTAACACCAACCCTAACCCTAATCCTAATCCTAACCCTAACCCTAACCCTAACACTATCCCTAACCCTAACCCTAACCCTATACCTAACACCAACCCTAACCCTAACCCTAACCCTAACCCTAACCCTAACCCTAACACCAACCCTAACCCTAACCCTAAACCTAACCCTAACCCTAACCCTAACCCAAACACCAACCCTAACCCTAACCCTAACCCTAACCCTAACACCAACCCTAACCCTAATCCTAACCCTAACCCTAACCCTAACAACAACCCTAACCCTAACCCTAACCCTAACCCTAACACCAACCCTAACCCTAACCCTAACCCTAACCCTATGCCTAACACGAACCCTAACCCTAACCCTAACCCTAACCCTAACACCAACCCTAACCCTAACCCTAACCCTAACCCTAAACGTAACACCAACCCTAACCCTAACCCAAACCCTAACCCTAACACCAAACCTAACCCTAACCCTAACCCTAACCCTAACACCAACCCTAACCCTAACCCTAACCCTAACTCTAACCCTAACCCTAACCCTAACACCAAGCCTAACCCTAACCCTAACCCTAAAACCAACCCTAACACTAACCCTAACC
Organism: Rhinolophus hipposideros; assembly: GCF_964194185.1. Lineage (NCBI taxonomy): Eukaryota > Metazoa > Chordata > Mammalia > Chiroptera > Rhinolophidae > Rhinolophus > Rhinolophus hipposideros. The sequence goes on along the minus strand of NW_027669451.1, from coordinate 194,428 downwards.
CTAACCCTAACCCTAACCATAACACCAACCCTAACCCTAATACTAACCCTAACCCTAACACCAACCCTAACCCTAATCCTAACCCTAACCCTAAACCTAACAGCAACCCTAACCCTAACCCTAACCCTAACCCTAACACCAACCCTAACCCTAAATCTAAACCTAACCCTAACCCTATGCCTAACACGAACCCTAACCCTAATCCTAACCATAACCCTAACACCAACCCTAACCCTAACCCTAACCCTAACACCAACCCTAACCCTAATCCTAACCCTAACCCTAACCCTAACCCTAACACCAACCCTAACCGTAACCCTAACCCTAACCCTAACCCTAACCCTAACACCAACCCTAACCCTAACCCTAACCCTAACCCTAAACGTAACACCAACCCTAACCCTAACCCAAACCCTAACCCTAACACCAACCCTAACCCTAACCCTAACCCGAACCTTAACCCTAACACCAACCCTAACCCTAACCCTAACCCTAACTCTAACCCTAACCCTAACCCTAACACCAACCCTAACCCTAACCCTAACCCTAACCCTAACACCAACCCTAACCCTAACCCTAACACCAACCCTAACCCTAATCCTAACCCTAACCCTAAAGCTAATTTCAACCCTAACCCTAACCCTAACCCTAACCCTAACACCAACCCTAACCCTAACCCTAACCCTAACCCTATGCCTAACATGAACCCTAACCCTAAACCTAACCCTAACCCTAACACCAACCCTAACCCTAATCCTAATCCTAACCCTAACCCTAATTCTAACACTAACCCTAACCCTAACCCTAACCCTAACACCAACCCTAACCCTAACCCTAACCCTAACCCTATACCTAACACCAACCCTAACCCTAACCCTAACCCTAACCCTAACACCAACCCTAACCCTAACCCTAACCCTAACACCAACCCTAACCCTAATCCTAACCCTAACTTTAACCCTAACCCTAACACCAACCCTCACCGTAACCCTAACCCTAACCCTAACATTAACCCTAACACCAACCCTAACCCTAACCCTAACCCTAACCCTAACACCAACCCTAACCCTAACCCTAACCCTAAACCCTAATCCTAACCCTACCCCTAACCCTAACCCTAACCCTAACCCTAACCCTAACAAGGGCAAGGTTTACTGGTCAGCGACGGGCAAGTTCTAGGCCTCGGACTAGAAGGAGGCATGGGCGTTGGTCTAGGGCCCAAGCTAGGGCTAGTGAGAGCGGTAGGCGTAGCGCTGGGGTAGGCATAGGGCAAGGGGTGGGTGTCGAGGTAAACCTCGAGTAGGCCTAGAGCCAGGAGTGGGAGCTGTGGCTAGTGGTAGGGTTGGGGGTGGGCTTATGGGTAGGGGGAGCTGTAGGGTCAGGGTAGTGGTAGGAACAGAGGTACTGCTAGGCGTAGGCCTAGGGCGAGGGGTAGTGCTCGGGGTAGGGTTAGTTGAAGGGCTAGTGTTTGGCAGAGGCCCACGGGCAGTGTTAGGGTTAGGGCTCATGTTAAGCCTAGGACTAGTGGTAGTGGTAGGGGTTGGCCGAGGACTAGGGGTAGGTGTCACGAAATGGCTCCGGGTAGTCATAGGACTCCAAACTGATGTAGGGCTGGATTCCGTTGTGGCTAATGGTGGGTCCAGGGTGATTTCGTAGGACACCGGTTAGTGCTCTGGCTATTGGTAGGGCAAGGTGTACCGGTTGGCGATGGGCAAGTGCTAGGCTTCGGACTAGAGTCAGCACTGGGCGTTGGTCTAGGGCCCGAGGTAGGGCTAGTGGGAGCAGTAGGCGTAGCGCTGGGGTAGGCAAAGGGCAAGGGGTGGGTGTCGGGGTAAACCTCGAAGTAGGCCTAGGACCAGGAGTGGGAGCTGTGGCTAAAGGTAGGGATGGGGGTGGGCCTATGGGTAGGGGGAGCTGTAGTGACTGGGGTAGGGGTAGGACCAGAGGTTAGTGCTAGGCGTAGGCCTAGGGCGAGGGGTAGTGCTCGGGGTAACCTAACCCTAACCCTAACCCTAACCCTAACACTAACCCTAACCCTAACCCTAACTCTAACACCAACCCTAACCCTAACCCTAACCCTAACCCTATACCTAACACCAACCCTAAACCTAACCCTAACCCTAACGCCAACCCTAACCCTAACCCTAACCCTAACCCTAACCCTAACACCAACCCTAACCGTAACCCTAACCCTAACCTTAACACCAACTCTAACCCTAATCCTAACCCTAACCCTAACCCTAACACCAACCCTAACCAAAACCCTAACCCTAACCCTAACACCAACCCTAACCCTAACCCTAACCCTAACCCTAACCCTATGCCTAACACGAACCCTAACCCTAACCATAACCCTAAACCTAACCCTAACCCTAACACCAACCCTAACCCAAATCCTAATCCTAACCCTAACCCTAACCCTAACACTAACCCTAACCCTAACCCTAACCCTAACACCAACCCTGACCCTAACCCTAACCCTAACCCTAACCCTATACCTAACACCAACCCTACCCCTAACCCTAACCCTAACCCTAACCCTAACCCTAACACCAACCCTAACCCTAACCCAAACCCTAACTCTAACACCAACCCTAACCCTAACCCTAACCCTAACCCTAACACCAACCCTAACCCTAACCCTAACCCTAACCCTAAACGTAACACCAACCCTAACCCTAACCCAAACCCTAACTCTAACACCAACCCTAACCCTAACCCTAACCCTAACCCTAAACCTATACCTAACACCAACCCTAAACCTAACCCTAACCCTAACACCAACCCTAACCCTAACCCTAACCCTAACCCTAACCCTAACCCTAACACCAACCCTAACCCTAACCCTAACCCTAACCTTAACACCAACTCTAACCCTAATCCTAACCCTAACCCTAACCCTAACACCAACCCTAACCAAAACCCTAACCCTAACCCTAACACCAACCCTAACCCTAACCCTAACCCTAACCCTAACCCTATACCTAACACCAACCCTAACCCTAACCCTAACCCTAATCCTAACCCTAACCCTAACCCTAACCCTAACACCAACCCTAACCGTAACCCTAACCCTAACCCTAACCCTAACACTATGCCTAACACGAACCCTAACCCTAACCCTAACCCTAACCCTAACACCAACCCTAACCCTAACCCTAACCCTAAACGTAACACCAACCCTAACACTAACCCAAACCCTAACTCTAACACCAACCCTAACCCTAACCCTAACCCTAACCCTAACCCTAAACCTATACCTAACACCAACCCTAACCCTAACCCTAACCCTAACACCAACCCTAACCCTAACCCTAACCCTAACCCTAACCCTAACACCAACCCTAACCCTAACCCTAACCCTAACCTTAACACCAACTCTAACCCTAAACCTAACCCTAACCCTAACCCTAACACCAACCCTAACCAAAACCCTAACCCTAACCCTAACACCAACCCTAACCCTAATCCTAATCCTAACCCTAACCCTAATTCTAACACTAACCCTAACCCTAACCCTAACCCTAACATTAACCCTAACCCTAACCCTAACCCTAACCCTAACCCTATACCTAACACCAACCCTAACCCTAACCCTAACCCTAACCCTAACACCAACCCTAACCCTAACCATAACCCTAACACCAACCCTAACCCTAACCCTAACCCTATACCTAACACCAACTTTAACTCTAACCCTAACCCTAACCCTAACACCAACCCTAACCCTAACCCTAACCCTAACACCAACCCTAACCCTAATCCTAACCCTAACCCTAACCCTAACAACAACCCTAACCGTAACCCTAACCCTAACCCTAACCCTAACCCTATGCCTAACACGAACCCTAACCCTAACCCTAACCCTAACACCAACCCTAACCCTACCCCTAACCCTAACCCTAAACGTAACACCAACCCTAACCCTAACCCAAACCCTAACCCTAACACCAACCCTAACCCTAACCCTAACCCTAACCCTAACACCAACCCTAACCCTAACCCTAACCCTAACTCTAACCCTAACGCTAACCTTAACACCAACACTAACCCTAACCCTAACCCTAACCCTAACCCTAACCCAAACACCAACCCTAAACCTAACCCTAACCCTAACCCTAACACCAACCCTAACCCTAATCCTAACCCTAACCCTAACCCTAACAACAACCCTAACCCTAACCCTAACCCTAACCCTAACACCAACCCTAACCCTAACCCTAACCCTAACCCTATGCCTAACACGAACCCTAACCCTAACCCTAACCCTAACCCTAACCCTAACACCAACCCTAACCCTAACCCTAACCCTAACCCTAAACGTAACACCAACCCTAACCCTAACCCAAACCCTAACCCTAACACCAAACCTAACCCTAACCCTAACCCTAACCCTAACACCAACCCTAACCCTAACCCTAACCCTAACTCTAACCCTAACCCTAACCCTAACACCAAGCCTAACCCTAACCCTAACCCTAAAACCAACCCTAACACTAACCCTAACCCTAACCCTAACCCTAACCATAACACCAACCCTAACCCTAATACTAACCCTAACCCTAACACCAACCCTAACCCTAATCCTAACCCTAACCCTAAACCTAACAGCAACCCTAACTCTAACCCTAACCCTAACTCTAACACCAACCCAACCCTAAATCTAAACCTAACCCTAACCCTATGCCTAACACGAACCCTAACCCTAAACCTAACCATAACCCTAACACCAACCCTAACCCTAACCCTAACCCTAACACCAACCCTAACCCTAATCCTAACCCTAACCCTAATCCTAACCCTAACACCAACCCTAACCGTAACCCTAACCCTAACCCTAACCCTAACCCTAACACCAACCCTAACCCTAACCCTAACCCTAACCCTAAACGTAACACCAACCCTAACCCTAACCCAAACCCTAACCCTAACACCAACCCTAACCCTAACCCTAACCCGAACCTTAACCCTAACACCAACCCTAACCCTAACCCTAACCCTAACTCTAACCCTAACCCTAACCCTAACACCAACCCTAACCCTAACCCTAACCCTAACCCTAACACCAACCCTAACCCTAACCCTAACACCAACCCTAACCCTAATCCTAACCCTAACCCTAAAGCTAATTTCAACCCTAACCCTAACCCTAACCCTAACCCTAACACCAACCCTAACCCTAACCCTAACCCTAACCCTATGCCTAAAATGAACCCTAACCCTAAACCTAACCCTAACCCTAACACCAACCCTAACCCTAATCCTAATCCTAACCCTAACCCTAATTCTAACACTAACCCTAACCCTAACCCTAACCCTAACACCAACCCTAACCCTAACCCTAACCCTAACCCTATACCTAACACCAACCCTAACCCTAACCCTAACCCTAACCCTAACACCAACCCTAACCCTAACCCTAACCCTAACACCAACCCTAACCCTAATCCTAACCCTAACTTTAACCCTAACCCTAACACCAACCCTCACCGTAACCCTAACCCTAACCCTAACATTAACCCTAACACCAACCCTAACCCTAACTTTAACCCTAACCCTAACACCAACCCTAACCCTAACCCTAACCCTAAACCCTAATCCTAACCCTACCCCTAACCCTAACCCTAACCCTAACCCTAACCCTAACAAGGGCAAGGTTTACTGGTCAGCGACGGGCAAGTTCTAGGCCTCGGACTAGAAGGAGGCATGGGCGTTGGTCTAGGGCCCAAGCTAGGGCTAGTGAGAGCGGTAGGCGTAGCGCTGGGGTAGGCATAGGGCAAGGGGTGGGTGTCGAGGTAAACCTCGAGTAGGCCTAGAGCCAGGAGTGGGAGCTGTGGCTAGTGGTAGGGTTGGGGGTGGGCCTATGGGTAGGGGGAGCTGTAGGGTCAGTGTAGTGGTAGGAACAGAGGTACTGCTAGGCGTAGGCCTAGGGCGAGGGGTAGTGCTCGGGGTAGGGTTAGTTGAAGGGCTAGTGTTTGGCAGAGGCCAACGGGCAGTGTTAGGGTTAGGGCTCATGTTAAGCCTAGGACTAGTGGTAGTGGTAGGGGTTGGCCGAGGACTAGGGGTAGGTGTCACGAAATGGCTCCGGGTAGTCATAGGACTCCAAACTGATGTAGGGCTGGATTCCGTTGTGGCTAATGGTGGGTCCAGGGTGATTTCGTAGGACACGGGTTAGTGCTCTGGCTATTGGTAGGGCAAGGTGTACCGGTTGGCGATGGGCAAGTGCTAGGCTTCGGACTAGAGTCAGCACTGGGCGTTGGTCTAGGGCCCGAGGTAGGGCTAGTGGGAGCAGTAGGCGTAGCGCTGGGGTAGGCAAAGGGCAAGGGGTGGGTGTCGGGGTAAACCTCGAAGTAGGCCTAACACCAGGAGTGGGAGCTGTGGCTAGGGGTAGGGATGGGGGTGGGCCTATGGGTAGGGGGAGCTGTAGTGACTGGGGTAGGGGTAGGACCAGAGGTTAGTGCTAGGCGTAGGCCTAGGGCGAGGGGTAGTGCTCGGGGTAACCTAACCCTAACCCTAACCCTAACCCTAACACTAACCCTAACCCTAACCCTAACTCTAACACCAACCCTAACCCTAACCCTAACCCTAACCCTATACCTAACACCAACCCTAAACCTAACCCTAACCCTAACGCCAACCCTAACCCTAACCCTAACCCTAACCCTAACACCAACCCTAACCGTAACCCTAACCCTAACCTTAACACCAACTCTAACCCTAATCCTAACCCTAACCCTAACCCTAACACCAACCCTAACCAAAACCCTAACCCTAACCCTAACACCAACCCTAACCCTAACCCTAACCCTAACCCTATGCCTAACACGAACCCTAACCCTAACCATAACCCTAAACCTAACCCTAACCCTAACACCAACCCTAACCCAAATCCTAATCCTAACCCTAACCCTAACCCTAAAACTAACCCTAACCCTAACCCTAACCCTAACACCAACCCTGACCCTAACCCTAACCCTAACCCTAACCCTATACCTAACACCAACCCTAACCCTAACCCTAACCCTAACCCTAACCCTAACCCTAACACCAACCCTAACCCTAACCCAAACCCTAACTCTAACACCAACCCTAACCCTAACCCTAACCCTAACCCTAACACCAACCCTAACCCTAACCCTAACCCTAACCCTAAACGTAACACCAACCCTAACCCTAACCCAAACCCTAACTCTAACACCAACCCTAACCCTAACCCTAACCCTAACCCTAACCCTAAACCTATACCTAACACCAACCCTAACCCTAACCCTAACCCTAACACCAACCCTAACCCTAACCCTAACCCTAACCCTAACCCTAACCCTAACACCAACCCTAACCCTAACCCTAACCCTAACCTTAACACCAACTCTAACCCTAATCCTAACCCTAACCCTAACCCTAACACCAACCCTAACCAAAACCCTAACCCTAACCCTAACACCAACCCTAACCCTAACCCTAACCCTAACCCTAACACTATACCTAACACCAACCCTAACCCTAACCCTAATCCTAACCCTAACCCTAACCCTAACCCTAACACCAACCCTAACCGTAACCCTAACCCTAACCCTAACCCTAACACTATGCCTAACACGAACCCTAACCCTAACCCTAACCCTAACCCTAACACCAACCCTAACCCTAACCCTAACCCTAACCCTAAACGTAACACCAACCCTAACCCTAACCCAAACCCTAACTCTAACACCAACCCTAACCCTAACTCTAACCCTAACCCTAACCCTAAACCTATACCTAACACCAACCATAACCCTAACCCTAACCCTAACACCAACCCTAACCCTAACCCTAACCCTAACCCTAACACCAACCCTAACCCTAACCCTAACCCTAACCTTAACACCAACTCTAACCCTAATCCTAACCCTAACCCTAACCCTAACACCAACCCTAACCAAAACCCTAACCCTAACCCTAACACCAACCCTAACCCTAAACCTAATCCTAACCCTAACCCTAATTCTAACACTAACCCTAACCCTAACCCTAACCCTAACACCAACCCTAACCCTAACCCTAACCCTAACCCTATACCTAACACCAACCCTAACCCTAACCCTAACCCTAACCCTAACACCAACCCTAACCCTAACCCTAACCCTAACACCAAACCTAACCCTAATCCTAACCCTAACCCTAACCCTAACCCTAACACCAACCCTAACCGTAACCCTAACCCTAACCCTAACATTAACCCTATCACCAACCCTAACCCTAACCCTAACCCTAAACCTAACACCAACCCTAACCAAAACCCTAACCCGAACCCTAACACCAACCCTAACCCTAATCCTAATCCTAACCCTAACCCTAAGCCTAACACTAACCCTAACCCTAACCCTAACCCTAACCCTAACACCAACCCTAACCCTAACCCTAACCCTAACCCTAACCCTATACCTAACACCAACCCTAACCCTAACCCTAACCCTAACCCTAACACCAAACCTAACCCTAATCCTAACCCTAACACCAACCCTAACCCTAATCCTAACCCTAACCCTACCCTAACGCTAAGACCAACCCTAACCGTAACCCTAACCCTAACCCTAACCCTAACCCTATGCCTAACACGAACCCTAACCCTAACCCTAACCCTAACCCTAACACCAATCCTAACCCTAACCCTAACCCTAACCCTAAACGTAACACCAACCCTAACCCTACCCCAAACCCTAACCCTAACACCAACCCTAACCCTAACCCTAACCCTAACCCTAACACCAACCCTAACCCTAACCCTAACCCTAACTCTAACCCTAACCCTAACCCTAACACCAACCCTAACCCTAACCCTAACCCTAACCCTAACACCAACCCTAACCCTAACCCTAACCCTAACCCTAACCCTAACCCTAACCCTAACACCAACCCTAACCCTAACCCTAACCCTAACCCTAACACCAACCCTAACCCTAATCCTAACCCTAACCCTAAAGCTAACATCAACCCTAACCCTAACCCTAACCCTAACCCTAACACCAACCCTAACCCTAACCCTAACCCTAACCCTATGCCTAACACGAACCCTAATCCTAAACCTAACCCTAACCCTAACACCAACCCTAACCCTAATCCTAATCCTAACCCTAACCCTAACCCTAACACTAACCCTAACCCTAACCCTAACCCTAACACCAACACTAACCCTAACCCTAACCCTAACCCTAAACCTAACCCTATACCTAACACCAACCCTAACCCTAACCCTAACCCTAACCCTAACACCAACCCTAACCCTAACCCTAACCCTAACACCAACCCTAACCCTAATCCTAACCCTAACCCTAACCCTAACCCTAACACGAACCATAACCGTAACCCTAACCCTAACACCAACCCTAACCCTAACCCTAACCCTAACCCTAACACCAACCCTAACCCTAACCCTAACCCTAAAC
>NW_027669451.1:170000-175000 GCF_964194185.1 Rhinolophus hipposideros | reverse complement strand
TAACACCAACCCTAACCCTAACCCTAACCCTAACCTTAACACCAACTCTAACCCTAATCCTAACCCTAACCCTAACCCTAACACCAACCCTAACCAAAACCCTAACCCTAACCCTAACACCAACCCTAACCCTAAACCTAACCCTAACCCTAACCCTATGCCTAACACGAACCCTAACCCTAACCATAACCCTAAACCTAACCCTAAGCCTAACACCAACTTTAACCCTAATCCTAATCCTAACCCTAACCCTAACCCTAACACTAACCCTAACCCTAACCCTAACCCTAACACCAACCCTAACCCTAACCCTAACCCTAACCCTAACCCTATACCTAACACCAACCCTTACCCTAACCCTAACACCAACCCTAACCCTAACCCTAACCCTAACACCAACCCTAACCCTAATCCTAACCCTAACCCTAACCCTAACCCTAACACCAACCCTAACCGTAACCCTAACCCTAACCCTAACCCTAACCCTATGCCTAACACGAACCCTAACCCTAACCCTAACCCTAACCCTAACACGAACCCTAACCCTAACCCTAACCCTAACCCTAAACGTAACACCAACCCTAACCCTAACCCAAACCCTAACTCTAACACCAACCCTAACCCTAACCCTAACCCTAACCCTAACCCTAAACCTAACCCTATACCTAACACCAACCCTAACCCTAACCCTAACCCTAACACCAAACCTAACCCTAACCCTAACCCTAACCCTAACCCTAACCCTATACCTAACACCAACCCTAAACCTAACCCTAACCCTAACGCCAACCCTAACCCTAACCCTAACCCTAACCCTAACCTTAACACCAACTCTAACCCGAATCCTAACGCTAACCCTAACCCTAACACCAACCCTAACCAAAACCCTAACCCTAACCCTAACACCAACCCTAACCCTAACCCTAACCCTAACCCTAACCCTATGCCTAACACGAACCCTAACCCTAACCCTAACCCTAAACCTAACCCTAACCCTAACACCAACCCTAACCCAAATCCTAATCCTAACCCTAACCTTAACCCTAACACTAACCCTAACCGTAACCCTAACCCTAACGCCAACCCTAACCCTAACCCTAACCCTAACCCTAACCCTAACCCTAACACCAACCCTAACCCTAAACCTAACCCTAACCCTAACCCTATACCTAACACCAACCCTAACCCTAACCCTAACCCTAATCCTAACCCTAACCCTAACCCTTACCCTAACACCAACCCTAACCGTAACCCTAACCCTAACCCTAACCCTAACCCTATGCCTAACACGAACCCTAACCCTAACCCTAACCCTAACCCTAAACGTAACACCAACCCTAACCCTAACCCAAACCCTAACTCTAACACCATCCCTAACCCTAACTCTAACCCTAACCCTAACCCTAAACCTATACCTAACACCAACCATAACCCTAACCCTAACCCTAACACCAACCCTAACCCTAACCCTAACCCTAACCCTAACACCAACCCTAACCCTAACCCTAACCCTAACCTTAACACCAACTCTAACCCTAATCCTAACCCTAACCCTAACCCTAACACCAACCCTAACCAAAACCTAAACCCTAACCCTAACACCAACTCTAACCCTAAACCTCATCCTAACCCTAACCCTAATTCTAACACTAACCTAACCCTAACCCTACCCCTAACACCAACCCTAACCCTAACCCTAACCCTAACCCTAACCCTAACCCTATACCTAACACCAACCCTAACCCTAACCCTAACCCTAACCCTAACACCAACCCTAACCCTAACCCTAACCCTAACACCAACCCTAACCCTAATCCTAACCCTAACCCTAACCCTAACCCTAACACCAACCCTAACCGTAACCCTAACCCTAACCCTAACATTAACCCTAACACCAACCCTAACCCTAACCCTAACCCTAAACCTAACACCAACCCTAACCAAAACCCTAACCCTTACCCTAACACCAACCCTAACCCTAATCCTAATCCTAACCCTAACCCTAAACCTAACACTAACCCTAACCATAACCCTAACCCTAACCCTAACACCAACCCTAACCCTAACCCTAACCCTAACCCTGACCCTATACCTAACACCAACCCTAACCCTAACCCTAACCCTAACCCTAACACCAACCCTAACCCTAACCCTAACCCTAACACCAACCCTAACCCTAATTCTAACCCTAACCCTAACCCTAACCCTAAGACCAACCCTAACCGTAACCCTAACCCTAACCCTAACCCTAACCCTATGCCTAACACGAACCCTAACCCTAACCCTAACCCTAACCCTAACACCAACCCTAACCCTAACCCTAACCCTAACCCTAAACGTAACACCAATCCTAACCCTAACCCAAACCCTAACCCTAACACCAACCCTAACCCTAACCCTAACCCTAACCCTAACACCAACCCTAACCCTAACCCTAACCCTAACTCTAACCCTAACCCTAACCCTAACACCAACCCTAACCCTAACCCTAACCCTAACCCTAACACCAACCCTAACCCTAACCCTAACCCTAACCCTAACCCTAACCCTAACCCTAACACCAACCCTAACCCTAACCCTAACCCTAACCCTAACAACAACCCTAACCCTAATCCTAACCCTAACCCTAAAACTAACATCAACCCTAACCCTAACCCTAACCCTAACACCAACCCTAACCCTAACCCTAACCCTAACCCTATGCCTAACACGAACCCTAACCCTAAACCTAACCCTAACCCTAACACCAACCCTAACCCTAATCCTAATCCTAACCCTAACCTTAACCCTAACACTAACCCTAACCCTAACCCTAACCCTAACACCAACCCTAACCCTAACCCTAACCCTAACCCTAACCCTAACCCTATACCTAACACCAACCCTAACCCTAACCCTAACCCTAACCCTAACACCAACCCTAACCCTAACCCTAACCCTAACACCAACCCTAACCCTAATCCTAACCCTAACCCTAACCCTAACACCAACCATAACCGTAACCCTAACCCTAACACCAACCCTAACCCTAACCCTAACCCTAACCCTAACACCAACCCTAACCCTAACCCTAACCCTAAACCCTAATCCTAACCCTAACCCTAACCCTAACCTTAACCCTAACCCTAACAAGGGCAAGGTTTACTGGTCAGCGACGGGCAAGTTCTAGGCCTCGGACTAGAAGGAGGCATGGGCGTTGGTCTAGGGCCCGAGCTAGGGCTAGTGAGAGCGGTAGGCGTAGCGTTGGGGTAGGCATAGGGCAAGGGGTGGGTGTCGAGGTAAACCTCGAGTAGGCCTAGAGCCAGGAGTGGGAGCTGTGGCTAGTGGTAGGGTTGGGGGTGGGCCTATGGGTAGGGGGAGCTGTAGGGCCAGGGTAGTGGTAGGAACAGAGGTAGTGCTAGGCGTAGGCCTAGGGCGAGGGGTAGTGCTCGGGGTAGGGTTAGTTGAAGGGCTAGTGGTTGGCAGAGGCCCACGGGCAGTGTTAGGGTTAGGGCTCATGTTAAGCCTAGGACTAGTGGTAGTGTTAGGTGTTGGCCGAGGACTAGGGATAGGTGTCACGAAATGGCTCCGGGTAGTCCTAGGACTCCGAACGGATGTAGGGGTGGATTAGGGTGTGTCTAATGGTGGGTCCAGGGTGATTTCATAGGACACGGGTTAGTGCTCTGGCTATTGGTAGGGCAAGGTGTACCGGTTGGCGACGGGCAAGTGCTAGGCTTCGGACTAGAGTGAGCACTGGGCGTTGGTCTAGGGCCCGAGGTAGGGCTAGAGGGAGCGGTAGGCGTAGCGCTGGGGTAGGCAAAGGGAAAGGGGTGGGTGTCGGGGTAAACCTCGAAGTAGGCCTAGAACCAGGAGTAAGAGCTGTGGCTAGGGGTAGGGATGGGGTGGGCCTATGGGTAGGGGGAGCTGTAGGGACTGGGGTAGGTGTAGGACCAGAGGTAGTGCTAGGCGTAGGCCTAGGGCGAGGGGTAGTGCTCGGGGTAACCTAACCCTAACCCTAACCCTAAACCTAACACTAACCCTAACCCTAACCCTAACTCTAACACCAACCCTAACCCTAACCATAACCCTAACCCTAACCCTATACCTAACACCAACCCTAACCCTAACCCTAACCCTAACACCAACCCTAACCCTAACCCTAACCTTAACCCTAACCCTAACCCTAACACCAACCCTAACCCTAACCCTAACCCTAACCTTAACACGAACTCTAACCCTAATCCTAACCCTAACCCTAACCCTAACACCAACCCTAACCAAAACCCTAACCCTAACCCTAACACCAACCCTAACCCTAAACCTAACCCTAACCCTAAGCCTATGCCTAACACGAACCCTAACCCTAACCATAACCCTAAACGTAACCCTAACCCTAACACCAACCCTAACCCTAATCCTAATCCTAACCCTAACCCTAACCCTAACACTAACCCTAACCCTAACCCTAACCCTAACACCAACCCTAACCCTAACCCTAACCCTAACCCTAACCCTATACCTAACACCAACCCTTACCCTAACCCTAACACCAACCCTAACCCTAACCCTAACCCTAACACCAACCCTAACCCTAATCCTAACCCTAACCCTAACCCTAACCCTAACACCAACCCTAACCGTAACCCTAACCCTAACCCTAACCCTAACCCTATGCCTAACACGAACCCTAACCCTAACCCTAACCCTAACCCTAACACGAACCCTAACCCTAACCCTAACCCTAACCCTAAACGTAACACCAACCCTAACCCTAACCCAAACCCTAACTCTAACACCAACCCTAACCCTAACCCTAACCCTAACCCTAACCCTATACCTAACACCAACCCTAACCCTAACCCTAACCCTAACACCAACCCTAACCCTAACCCTAACCCTAACCCTAACCCTAACACCAACCCTAACCCTAACCCTAACCCTAACCTTAACACCAACTCTAACCCTAATCCTAACCCTAACCCTAACCCTAACACCAACCCTAACCAAAACCCTAACCCTAA
>NW_027669451.1:152500-157500 GCF_964194185.1 Rhinolophus hipposideros | reverse complement strand
CCTAACCCTAACCCTAACCCTAACCCTATGCCTAACACGAACCCTAACCCTAACCCTAACCCTAACCCTAACACGAACCCTAACCCTAACCCTAACCCTAACCCTAAACGTAACACCAACCCTAACCCTAACCCAAACCCTAACTCTAACACCAACCCTAACCCTAACCCTAACCCTAACCCTAACCCTAAACCTAACCCTATACCTAACACCAACCCTAACCCTAACCCTAACCCTAACACCAAACCTAACCCTAACCCTAACCCTAACCCTAACCCTAACCCAAACACCAACCCTAACCCTAACCCTAACCCTAACCTTAACACCAACTCTAACCCTAATCCTAACCCTAACCCTAACCCTAACACCAACCCTAACCAAAACCCTAACCCTAACCCTAACACCAACCCTAACCCTAACCCTAACCCTAACCCTAACACTAAACCTAACACCAACCCTAACCCTAATCATAACCCTAACCCTAACCCTAACCCTAACCCTAACACCAACCCTAACCCTAACCCTAACACTAACACTAACCCTAAACCTAACACCAACCCTAACCCTAACCCTAATCCTTACCCTAACACCAACACTAAACCTTACCCTAACCCTAAACCCTAACCCTAACCCTAACCCTAACACTAACCCTAAACCCTAACCCTAACCCTAACCCTAAACCTAACCCTAACCCTAAACACTAACCCTAACACTAACCCTAACCCTAACCCTAACGCTAACACCAACCCTAACCCTAACCCTAACCCTAACACTAACCCTAACACTAACCCTAACCCTAAACCCTAACCCTAACCCTAACCCTAACCCTAAACCTAACAAGGGCAAGGTGTACTGGTCAGCGACGGGCAAGTTCTAGGCCTCGGACTTGAGGGAGCCATGGGCGTTGGTCTAGGGCCCAAGCTAGAGCTAGTGAAAGCGGTAGGCGTAGCGCTGGGGTAGGCATAGGTCAAGGGGTGGGTGTCGAGGTAAACCTCAAAGTAGGCCTAGAGCCAGGAGTGGGAGCTGTGGCTAGTGGTAGGGTTGGGGGTGGGCCTATGGGTAGGGGGAGCTGTAGGGCCAGGGTAGTGGTAGGAACAGAGGTAGTGCTAGGCGTAGGCCTAGGGCGAGGGGTAGTGCTCGGGGTAGGGTTAGTTGAAGGGCTAGTGGTTGGCAGAGGCCCACGGGCAGTGTTAGGGTTAGGGCTCATGTTAAGCCTAGGACTAGTGGTAGTGTTAGGTGTTGGCCGAGGACTAGGGGTAGGTGTCACGAAATGGCTCCGGGTAGTCCTAGGACTCCGAACGGATGTAGGGCTGGATTAGGGTGTGTCTAATGGTGGGTCCAGGGTGATTTCGTAGGACACGGGTTAGTGCTCTGGCTATTGGTAGGGCAAGGTGTACCGGTTGGCGACGGGCAAGTGCTAGGCTTCGGACTAGAGTGAGCACTGGGCGTTGGTCTAGGGCCCGAGGTAGGGCTAGAGGGAGCGGTAGGCGTAGCGCTGGGGTAGGCAAAGGGAAAGGGGTGGGTGTCGGGGTAAACCTCGAAGTAGGCCTAGGACCAGGAGTAAGAGCTGTGGCTAGGGGTAGGGATGGGGTGGGCCTATGGTTAGGGGGAGCTGTAGGGACTGGGGTAGGTGTAGGACCAGAGGTAGTGCTAGGCGTAGGCCTAGGGCGAGGGGTAGTGCTCGGGGTAACCTAACCCTAACCCTAACCCTAACCCTAACACTAACCCTAACCCTAACCCTAACTCTAACACCAACCCTAACCCTAACCATAACCCTAACCCTAACCCTATACCTAACACCAACCCTAACCCTAACCCTAACCCTAACACCAACCCTAACCCTAACCCTAACCTTAACCCTAACCCTAACCCTAACACCAACCCTAACCCTAACCCTAACCCTAACCTTAACACGAACTCTAACCCTAATCCTAACCCTAACCCTAACCCTAACACCAACCCTAACCAAAACCCTAACCCTAACCCTAACACCAACCCTAACCCTAAACCTAACCCTAACCCTAACCCTATGCCTAACACGAACCCTAACCCTAACCATAACCCTAAACCTAACCCTAACCCTAACACCAACCCTAACCCTAATCCTAATCCTAACCCTAACCCTAACCCTAACACTAACCCTAACCCTAACCCTAACCCTAACACCAACCCTAACCCTAACCCTAACCCTAACCCTAACCCTATACCTAACACCAACCCTTACCCTAACCCTAACACCAACCCTAACCCTAACCATAACCCTAACACCAACCCTAACCCTAATCCTAACCTAACCCTAACCCTAACCCTAACACCAACCCTAACCGTAACCCTAACCCTAACCCTAACCCTAACCCTATGCCTAACACGAACCCTAACCCTAACCCTAACCCTAACCCTAACACGAACCCTAACCCTAACCCTAACCCTAACCCTAAACGTAACACCAACCCTAACCCTAACCCAAACCCTAACTCTAACACCAACCCTAACCCTAACCCTAACCCTAACCCTAACCCTAACCCTATACCTAACACCAACCCTAACCCTAACCCTAACCCTAACACCAACCCTAACCCTAACCCTAACCCTAACCCTAACCCTAACACCAACCCTAACCCTAACCCTAACCCTAACCTTAACACCAACTCTAACCCTAATCCTAACCCTAACCCTAACCCTAACACCAACCCTAACCAAAACCCTAACCCTAACCCTAACACCAACCCTAACCCTAACCCTAACCCTAACCCTAACCCTATGCCTAACACGAACCCTAACCCTAACCCTAACCCTAAACCTAACCCTAACCCTAACACCAACCCTAACCCTAATCCTAATCCTAACCCTAACCCTAACCCTAACACTAACCCTAACCCTAACCCTAACCCTAACCCTAACACCAACCCTAACCCTAACCCTAACCCTAACCCTATACCTAACACCAAACCTAACCCTAACCCTAACCCTAACTCTAACCCTAACCCTAACCCTAACCCTAACCCTAACCCTAACACCAACCCTAACCCTAACCCTAACCCTTACTTCTAACCCTAACCCTAATTCTGACCCTAACCCTAACCCTAACCTAACCCTAACCCTAACACCAACCCTAACTATAACCCTAACCCTAACCCTAATTCTAACCCTAACCCTAACCCTAACCCTAACCCTAACCCTAAACCCTAACCCTAACCCTAATCATAACCCTAACCCTAACCCTAAACCTAACCCTAACACCAAATCTAACCCTAACACTAACCCTAACCCTAACACTAAACCTAACACCAACCCTAACCCTAACCCTAACCCTAACCCTAACCCTAACACCAACCCTAACCCTAACATTAACCCTAACCCTAACCTTAAACCTAACACCAACCCTAACCCTAATCCTAACCCTAACCCTAACCCTAACCCTAACCCTAACCCTAACACCAACCCTAACCCTAACCCTAACCCTAACCCTAACCCTAAACCTAACACCAACCCTAACCCTAACACTAACCCTAACCCTAACACCAACCCTAACCCTAATCCTAACCCTAACCCTAAAGCTAACATCAACCCTAACCCTAACCCTAACCCTAACCCTAACCCTATGCCTAACACGAACCCTAACCCTAAACCTAACCCTAACCCTAACACCAACCCTAACCCTAATCCTAATCCTAACCCTAACCCTAACCCTAACACTAACCCTAACCCTAACCCTATACCTAACACCAACCCTAACCCTAACCCTAACCCTAACCCTAACACCAACCCTAACCCTAACCCTAACCCTAACACCAACCCTAACCCTAATCCTAACCCTAACCCTAACCCTAACCCTAACACCAACCATAAGGGTAACCCTAACCCTAACACCAACCCTAACCCTAACCCTAACCCTAACCCTAACACCAACCCTAACCCTAACCCTAACCCTAAACCCTAATCCTAACCCTAACCCTAACCCTAACCTTAACCCTAACCCTAACAAGGGCAAGGTTTACTGGTCAGCGACGGGCAAGTTCTAGGCCTCGGACTAGAAGGAGGCATGGGCGTTGGTCTAGGGCCCGAGCTAGGGCTAGTGAGAGCGGTAGGCGTAGCGCTGGGGTAGGCATAGGGCAAGGGGTGGGTGTCGAGGTAAACCTCGAGTAGGCCTAGAGCCAGGAGTGGGAGCTGTGGCTAGTGGTAGGGTTGGGGGTGGGCCTATGGGTAGGGGGAGCTGTAGGGCCAGGGTAGTGGTAGGAACAGAGTTAGTGCTAGGCGTAGGCCTAGGGCGAGGGGTAGTGCTCTGGGTAGGGTTAGTTGAAAGGCTAGTGGTTGGCAGAGGCCCACGGGCAGTGTTAGGGTTAGGGCTCATGTTAAGCCTAGGACTAGTGGTAGTGTTAGGTGTTGGCCGAGGACTAGGGGTAGGTGTCACGAAATGGCTCCGGGTAGTCCTAGGACTCCGAACGGATGTAGGGCTGGATTAGGGTGTGTCTAATGGTGGGTCCAGGGTGATTTCGTAGGACACGGGTTAGTGCTCTGGCTATTGGTAGGGCAAGGTGTACCGGTTGGCGACGGGCAAGTGCTAGGCTTCGGACTAGAGTGAGCACTGGGCGTTGGTCTAGGGCCCGAGGTAGGGCTAGAGGGAGCGGTAGGCGTAGCGCTGGGGTAGGCAAAGGGCAAGGGGTGGGTGTCGGGGAAAACCTCGAAGTAGGCCTAGGACCAGGAGTAAGAGCTGTGGCTAGGGGTAGGGATGGGGTGGGCCTATGGGTAGGGGGAGCTGTAGGGACTGGGGTAGGGGTAGGACCAGAGGTAGTGCTAGGCGTAGGCCTAGGGCGAGGGGTAGTGCTCGGGGTAACCTAACCCTAACCCTAACCCTAACCCTAACACTAACCCTAACCCTAACCCTAACTCTAACACCAACCCTAACCCTAACCATAACCCTAACCCTAACCCTATACCTAACACCAACCCTAACCCTAACCCTAACACCAACCATAACCCTAACCCTAACCCTAACCCTA
>NW_027669451.1:147500-150000 GCF_964194185.1 Rhinolophus hipposideros | reverse complement strand
CCAACCCTAACCCTAACCCTAACCCTAACCCTAACCCTAACCCTATACCTAACACCAACCCTAAACCTAACCCTAACCCTAACGCCAACCCTAACCCTAACCCTAACCCTAACCCTAACCTTAACACCAACTCTAACCCTAATTTTAACGCTAACCCTAACCCTAACACCAACCCTAACCAAAACCCTAACACTAACCCTAACACCAACCCTAACCCTAACCCTAACCCTAACCCTAACCCTAACCCTATGCCTAACACGAACCCTAACCCTAACCCTAACCCTAAACCTAACCCTAAACCTAACACCAACCCTAACCCAAATCCTAATCCTAACCCTAACCCTAACCCTAACACTAACCCTAACCCTAACCCTAACCCTAACGCCAACCCTAACCCTAACCCTAACCCTAACCCTAACCCTAACACCAACCCTAACCCTAACCCTAACCCTAACCTTAACACCAACTCTAACCCTAATCCTAACGCTAACCCTAACCCTAACACCAACCCTAACCCTAACCCTAACCCTAACCCTAACCCTATACCTAACAGCAACCCTAACCCTAACCCTAACCCTAATCGTAACCCTAATTCTAACCCTAACCCTAACACCAACCCTAACCGTAACCCTAACCCTAACCCTAACCCTAACCCTATGCCTAACACGAACCCTAACCCTAACCCTAACCCTAACCCTAACACCAACCCTAACCCTAACCCTAACCCTAACCCTAAACGTAACACCAACCCTAACCCTAACCCAAACCCTAACTCTAACACCAACCCTAACCCTAACCCTAACCCTAACCCTAACTTTAAACCTATACCTAACACCAACCATAACCCTAACCCTAACCCTAACACCAACCCTAACCCTAACCCTAACCCTAACCCTAACACCAACCCTAACCCTAACCCTAACCCTAACCTTAACACCAACTCTAACCCTAATCCTAACCCTAACCCTAACCCTAACACCAACCCTAACCAAAACCCTAACCCTAACCCTAACACCAACCCTAACCCTAAACCTAATCCTAACCCTAACCCTAATTCTAACACTAAACCTAACCCTAACCCTAACCCTAACACCAACCCTAACCCTAACCCTAACCCTAACCCTAACCCTATACCTAACACCAACCCTAACCCTAACCCTAACCCTAACCCTAACACCAACCCTAACCCTAACCCTAACCCTAACACCAACCCTAACCCTAATCCTAACCCTAACACTAACCCTAACCCTAACACCAAACCTAACCGTAATTCTAACCCTAACCCTAACATTAACACTAACACCAACCCTAACCCTAACCCTAACCCTAAACCTAACACCAAACCTAACCCTAACCCTAACCCTAACCCTAAACCTAACACCAACCCTAACCAAAACCCTAACCCTAACCCTAACACCAACCCTAACCCTAATCCTAATCCTGACCCTAACCCTAACCCTAACACCAAACCTAACCGTAACCCTAACCCTAACCCTAACATCAACACTAACACCAACCCTAACCCTAACCCTAACCCTAAACCTAACACCAACCCTAACCAAAACCCTAACCCTAACCCTAACACCAACCCTAACCCTAATCCTAATCCTGACCCTAACCCTAACCCTAACACTAACCCTAACCCTAAACCTAACTTTAACCCTAACACCAACCCTAACCCTAACCCTAACCCTAACCCTAACCCTATACCTAACACCAACCCTAACCCTAACCCTAACCCTAACCCTAACACCAACCCTAACCCTAACCCTAACCCTAACACCAACCCTAACCCTAATCCTAACCCTAACCCTATCCCTAACCCTAACAACAACCCTAACCCTAACCCTAACCCTAACACCAACCCTAACCCTAACCCTAACCCTAACTCTAACCCTAACCCTAACCCTAACACCAACCCTAACCCTAACCCTAACCCTAACCCTAACCCTAACCCTAACAACAACCCTAACCCTAACCCTAAGCCTAACACCAAGCCTAACCCTAATCCTAACCCTAACCCTAACCCTAACCCTAACACCAACCCTAACCGTAACCCTAACCCTAACCCTAACATTAACCCTAACACCAACCCTAACCCTAAACCTAACCCTAACCCTAACACCAACCCAAACCCTAACCCTAACCCTAAACCATAATCCAAACCCTAACCCTAACCCTAACCCTAACCCTAACCCTAACCCTAACAAGGGCAAGGTTTACTGGTCAGCGACGGGCAAGTTCTAGGCCTCGGACTAGAAGGAGGCATGGGCGTTGGTCTAGGGCCCAAGCTAGGGCTAGTGAGAGCGGTAGGCGTAGCGCTGGGGTAGGCATAGGGCAAGGGGTGGGTGTCGAGGTAAACCTCGAGTAGGCCTAGAGCCAGGAGTGGGAGCTGTGGCTAGTGGTAGGGTTGGGGGTGGGCCTATGGGTAGGGGGAGCTGTAGGGCCAGGGTAGTGGTAGGAACAGAGGTAGTGCTAGGCGTAGGCCTAGGGCGAGGGG
>NW_027669451.1:122500-142500 GCF_964194185.1 Rhinolophus hipposideros | reverse complement strand
CTAACCCTAACCCTAATCGTAACCCTAACCCGAACCCTAACCCTAACATCAACCCTAACCGTAACCCTAACCCTAACCCTAACCCTAACCCTATGCCTAACACGAACCCTAACCCTAACCCTAACCCTAACACCAACCCTAACCCTAACCCTAACCCTAACCCTAAACGTAACACCAACCCTAACCCTAACCCAAACCCTAACTCTAACACCAACCCTAACCCTAACCCTAACCCTAACCCTAACTTTAAACCTATACCTAACACCAACCATAACCCTAACCCTAACCTTAACACCAACCCTAACCCTAACCCTAACCCTAACCCTAACCCTAACACCAACCCTAACCCTAACCCTAACCCTAACCTTAACACCAACTCTAACCCTAATCCTAACCCTAACCCTAACACCAAACCTAACCAAAACCCTAACCCTAACCCTAACACCAACCCTAACCCTAAACCTAATCCTAACCCTAACCCTAATTCTAACACTAAACCTAACCCTAACCCTAACCCTAACACCAACCCTAACCCTAACCCTAACCCTAACCCTAACCCTATACCTAACACCAACCCTAACCCTAAACCTAACCCTAACCCTAACACCAACGCTAACCCTAACCCTAACCCTAACACCAACCCTAACCCTAATCCTAACCCTAACCCTAACCCTAACCCTAACACCAACCCTAACCGTAACCCTAACCCTAACCCTAACATTAACCCTAACACCAACCCTAACCCTAACCCTAACCCTAAACCTAACACCAACCCTAACCAAAACCCTAACCCTAACCCTAACACCAACCCTAACTTTAATCCTAATCCTAACTCTAACCCTAACCCTAATCCTAACCCTAACACTAACCCTAACCCTAACACCAACCCTAACCGTAACCCTAACCCTAACCCTAACCCTAACCCTATGCCTAACACGAACCCTAACCCTAACCCTAACCCTAATCCTAACACCAAACCTAACCCTAACCCTAACCCTAACCCTAAACGTAACACCAACCCTAACCCTAACCCAAACCCTAACCCTAACACCAACCCTAACCCTAACCCTAACCCTAACCCTAACACCAACCCTAACCCTAACCCTAACCCTAACTCTGACTCTAACCCTAACCCTAACACCAACCCTAACCCTAACCCTAACCCTAACCCTAACACCAACCCTAACCCTAACCCTAACCCTAACCCTATACCTAACACCAAACCTAACCCTAACCCTAACCCTAACCCTAACCCTAACACCAACCCTAAACCTAACCCTAAACCTAACCCTAACCCTAACCCTAACCCAAACACCAACCCTAACCCTAACCCTAACCCTAACACCAACCCTAACCCTAATCCTAACCCTAACCCTAACCCTAACAACAACCCTAACCCTAACCCTAACCCTAACCCTAACCCTAACCCTAACACCAACCCTAACCCTAACCCTAACCCTAAAACCAACCCTAACCCTAACCCTAACCCTAACCCTAACCCTAACCCTAACCCTAACCCTAACCCTAACTCTAACACCAACCCTAACCCTAACCCTAACCCTAACCCTAACACCAACCCTAACCCTAATCCTAACCCTAACCCTAAAGCTAACATCAACCCTAACCCTAACCCTAACCCTAACCCTAACACCAACCCTAACCCTAACCCTAAACCTAACCCTAACCCTATGCCTAACACGAACCCTAACCCTAAACCTAACCCTAACCCTAACACCAACCCTAACCCTAATCCTAATCCTAACCCTAACCCTAATTCTAACACTAACCCTAACCCTAACCCTAACCCTAACACCAACCCTAACCCTAACCCTAACCCTAACCCTAACCCTATACCTAACACCAACCCTAACCCTAACCCTAACCCTAACCCTAACACCAACCCTAACCCTAACCCTAACCCTAACACCAACCCTAACCCTAATCCTAACCCTAACCCTAACCCTAACCCTAACACCAACCCTAACCGTAACCCTAACCCTAACCCTAACATTAACCCTAACACCAACCCTAACCCTAACCCTAACACCAAGCCTAACCCTAACCCTAACCCTAAACTTTAATCCTAACCCTAACCCTAAACCTAACCCTAACCCTAACACTAACCCTAACAAGGGCAAAATTTACTGGTCAGCGACGGGCAAGTTCTAGGCCTCGGACTAGAAGGAGGCATGGGCGTTGGTCTAGGGCCCAAGCTAGGGCTAGTGAGAGCGGTAGGCGTAGCGCTGGGGTAGGCATAGGGCAAGGGGTGGGTGTCGAGGTAAACCTCGAGTAGGCCTAGAGCCAGGAGTGGGAGCTGTGGATAGTGGTAGGGTTGGGGGTGGGCCTATGGGTAGGGGGAGCTGTAGGGCCAGGGTAGTGGTAGGAACAGAGGTAGTGCTAGGCGTAGGCCTAGGGCGAGGGGTAGTGCTCGGGGTAGGGTTAGTTGAAGGGGTAGTGTTTGGCAGAGGCCCACGGGCAGTGTTAGGGTTAGGGCTCATGTTAAGCCTAGGACTAGTGGTAGTGGTAGGGGTTGGCCGAGGACTAGGGGTAGGTGTCACGAAATGGCTCCGGGTAGTCATAGGACTCCGAACGGATGTAGGGCTGGATTAGGGTGTGACTAATGGTGGGTCCAGGGTGATTTCGTAGGACACGGGTTAGTGCTCTGGCTATTGCTAGGGCAAGGTGTACCGGTTGGCGACGGGCAAGTGCTAGGCTTCGGACTAGAGTGAGCACTGGGCGTTGGTCTAGGGCCAGAGGTAGGGCTAGTGGGAGCAGTAGGCGTAGCGCTGGGGTAGGCAAAGGGCAAGGGTTGGGTGTCGGGGTAAACCTCGAAGTAGGCCTAGGACCAGGAGTGGGAGCTGTGGCTAGGGGTAGGGATGGGGGTGGGCCTATGGGTAGGGGAAGCTGTAGTGACTGGGGTAGGGGTAGGACCAGAGGTAGTGCTAGGCGTAGGCCTAGGGCGAGGGGTAGTGCTCGGGGTAACCTAACCCTAACCCTAACCCTAACCCTAACCCTAACACTAACCCTAACCCTAACCCTAACTCTAACACCAACCCTAACCCTAACCCTAACCCTAACCCTAACCCTATACCTAACACCAACCCTAAACCTAACCCTAACCCTAACGCCAACCCTAACCCTAACCCTAACCCTAACCCTAACATTAACACTAACACCAACCCTAACCCTAACCCTAACCCTAACCCTAACACCAACCCTAACCAAAACCCTAACCCTAACCCTAACACCAACCCTAACCCTAACCCTAACCCTAACCCTAACCCTATGCCTAACACGAACACTAACCCTAACCCTAACCCTAAACCTAACCCTAACCCTAACACCAACCCTAACCCAAATCCTAATCCTAACCCTAACCCTA
This sequence comes from Rhinolophus hipposideros, assembly GCF_964194185.1. NCBI lineage: Eukaryota > Metazoa > Chordata > Mammalia > Chiroptera > Rhinolophidae > Rhinolophus > Rhinolophus hipposideros. The sequence goes on along the minus strand of NW_027669451.1, from coordinate 139,118 downwards.
ACCCTAACACTAACCCTAACCCTAACCCTAACCCTAACGCCAACCCTAACCCTAACCCTAACCCTAACCCTAACCCTAACACCAACCCTAACCCTAACCCTAACCCTAACCTTAACACTAACTCTAACCCTAATCCTAACGCTAACCCTAACCCTAACACCAACCCTAACCCTAACCCTAACCCTAACCCTATACCTAACAGCAACCCTAACCCTAACCCTAATCGTAACCCTAACCCGAACCCTAACCCTAACATCAACCCTAACCGTAACCCTAACCCTAACCCTAACCCTAACCCTATGCCTAACACGAACCCTAACCCTAACCCTAACCCTAACACCAACCCTAACCCTAACCCTAACCCTAACCCTAAACGTAACACCAACCCTAACCCTAACCCAAACCCTAACTCTAACACCAACCCTAACCCTAACCCTAACCCTAACCCTAACTTTAAACCTATACCTAACACCAACCATAACCCTAACCCTAACCTTAACACCAACCCTAACCCTAACCCTAACCCTAACCCTAACACCAACCCTAACCCTAACCCTAACCCTAACCTTAACACCAACTCTAACCCTAATCCTAACCCTAACCCTAACACCAAACCTAACCAAAACCCTAACCCTAACCCTAACACCAACCCTAACCCTAAACCTAATCCTAACCCTAACCCTAATTCTAACACTAAACCTAACCCTAACCCTAACCCTAACACCAACCCTAACCCTAACCCTAACCCTAACCCTAACCCTATACCTAACACCAACCCTAACCCTAAACCTAACCCTAACCCTAACACCAACGCTAACCCTAACCCTAACCCTAACACCAACCCTAACCCTAATCCTAACCCTAACCCTAACCCTAACCCTAACACCAACCCTAACCGTAACCCTAACCCTAACCCTAACATTAACCCTAACACCAACCCTAACCCTAACCCTAACCCTAAACCTAACACCAACCCTAACCAAAACCCTAACCCTAACCCTAACACCAACCCTAACTTTAATCCTAATCCTAACTCTAACCCTAACCCTAATCCTAATCCTAACACTAACCCTAACCCTAACACCAACCCTAACCGTAACCCTAACCCTAACCCTAACCCTAACCCTATGCCTAACACGAACCCTAACCCTAACCCTAACCCTAATCCTAACACCAAACCTAACCCTAACCCTAACCCTAACCCTAAACGTAACACCAACCCTAACCCTAACCCAAACCCTAACCCTAACACCAACCCTAACCCTAACCCTAACCCTAACCCTATCACCAACCCTAACCCTAACCCTAACCCTAACTCTGACTCTAACCCTAACCCTAATACCAACCCTAACCCTAACCCTAACCCTAACCCTAACACCAACCCTAACCCTAACCCTAACCCTAACCCTATACCTAACACCAAACCTAACCCTAACCCTAACCCTAACCCTAACCCTAACACCAACCCTAAACCTAACCCTAAACCTAACCCTAACCCTAACCCTAACCCAAACACCAACCCTAACCCTAACCCTAACCCTAACACCAACCCTAACCCTAATCCTAACCCTAACCCTAACCCTAACAACAACCCTAACCCTAACCCTAACCCTAACCCTAACCCTAACCCTAACCCTAACACCAACCCTAACCCTAACCCTAACCCTAAAACCAACCCTAACCCTAACCCTAACCCTAACCCTAACACCAACCCTAACCCTAACCCTAACCCTAACCCTAACACCAACCCTAACCCTAACCCTAACCCTAACTCTAACCCTAACCCTAACCCTAACACCAAACCTAACCCTAACCCTAACCCTAAAACCAACCCTAACCCTAACCCTAACCGTAACCCTAACCCTAAACCTAACATCAACCCTAACCCTAACCCTAACCCTAACCCTAACACCAACCCTAATCCTAACCTAACCCTATGCCTAACACGAACCCTAACCCTAAACCTAACCCTAACCCTAACACCAACCCTAACCCTAATCCTAATCCTAACCCTAACCCTAACCCTAACACTAACCCTAACCCTAACCCTAACCCTATCACCAACCCTAACCCTAACCCTAACCCTAACCCTAACCCTAACCCTAACCCTAACCCTAACACCAACCCTAACCCTAACCCTAACCCTAACACCAACCCTAACCCTAATCCTAACCCTAACCCTAACCCTAACCCTAACCCTAACACCAACCCTAACCCTAACCTATCCTAACCCTAACCCTAACCCTAACACCAACCCTAACCGTAACCCTAACCCTAACCCTAACCCTAACCCTAACACCAACCCTAACCCTAACCCTAACCCTAACCCTAACCCTAACACCAACCCTAACCCTAACCCTAACCCTAAGCCCTAATCCTAACCCTAACCCTAACACTAACCTTAACCCTAACCCTAACAAGGGCAAGGTTTACTGGTCAGCGACGGGCAAGTTCTAGGCCTCGGACTAGAAGAAGGCATGGGCGTTGGTCTAGGGCCCGAGCTAGGGCTAGTGAGAGCGGTAGGCGTAGCGCTGGGGTAGGCATAGGGCAAGGGGTGGGTGTCGAGGTAAACCTCGAGTAGGCCTAGAGCCAGGATTGGGAGCTGTGGCGAGTGGTAGGGTTGGGGGTGGGCCTATGAGTAGGGGGAGCTGTAGGGCCAGGGTAGTGGTAGGAACAGAGGTAGTGCTAGGCGTAGGCCTAGGGCGAGGGGTAGTGCTCGGGGTAGGGTTAGTTGAAGGGCTAGTGGTTGGCAGAGGCCCACGGGCAGTGTTAGGGTTAGGGCTCATGTTAAGCCTAGGACTAGTGGTAGTGGTAGGGGTTGGCCGAGGACTAGGGGTAGGTGTCACGAAATGGCTCCGGGTAGTCCTAGGACTCCGAACGGATGTAGGGCTGGATTAGGGTGTGGCTAATGGTGGGTCCAGGGTGATTTCGTAGGACACGGGTTAGTGCTCTGGCTATTGCTAGGGCAAGGTGTACCGGTTGGCGACGGGCAAGTGCTAGGCTTCGGACTAGAGTGAGCACTGGGCGTTGGTCTAGGGCCAGAGGTAGGGCTAGTGGGAGCAGTAGGCGTAGCGCTGGGGTAGGCAAAGGGCAAGGGGTGGGTGTCGGGGTAAACCTCGAAGTAGGCCTAGGACCAGGAGTGGGAGCTGTGGCTAGGGGTAGGGATGGGGGTGGGCCTATGGGTAGGGGAAGCTGTAGTGACTGGGGTAGGGGTAGGACCAGAGGTAGTGCTAGGCGTAGGCCTAGGGCGAGGGGTAGTGCTCGGGGTAACCTAACCCTAACCCTAACCCTAACCCTAACACTAACCCTAACCCTAACCCTAATTCTAACACCAACCCTAACCCTAACCCTAACCCTAACCCTATACCTAACACCAACCCTAAACCTAACCCTAACCCTAACGCCAACCCTAACCCTAACCCTAACCCTAACCCTAACGTTAACCCTAACACCAACCCTAACCCTAACCCTAACCCTAACCCTAACACCAACCCTAACCAAAACCCTAACCCTAACCCTAACACCAACCCTAACCCTAACCCAAACCCTAACCCTAACCCTATGCCTAACACGAACCCTAACCCTAACCCTAACCCTAAACCTAACCCTAACCCTAACACCAACCCTAACCCAAATCCTAATCATAACCCTAACCCTAACCCTAACACTAACCCTAACCCTAACCCTAACCCTAACGCCAACCCTAAACCTAACCCTAACCCTAACCCTAACCCTAACACCAACCCTAACCCTAACCCCTAACCCTAACCTTAACACCAACTCTAACCCTAATCCTAACGCTAACCCTAACCCTAACACCAACCCTAACCCTAACCCTAACCCTAACCCTATACCTAACAGCAACCCTAACCCTAACCCTAACCCTAATCATAACCCTAACCCGAACCCTAACCCTAACACCAACCCTAACCGTAACCCTAACCCTAACCCTAACCCTAACCCTATGCCTAACACGAACCCTAACCCTAACCCTAACCCTAACACCAACCCTAACCCTAACCCTAACCCTAACCCTAAACGTAACACCAACCCTAACCCTAACCCAAACCCTAACTCTAACACCAACCCTAACCCTAACCCTAACCCTAACCCTAACTTTGAACCTATACCTAACACCAACCATAACCCTAACCCTAACCTTAACACCAACCCTAACCCTAACCCTAACCCTAACCCTAACACCAACCCTAACCCTAACCCTAACCCTAACCTTAACACCAACTCTAACCCTAATCCTAACCCTAACCCTAACACCAACCCTAACCAAAACCCTAACCCTAACCCTAACACCAACCCTAACTTTAATCCTAATCCTAACTCTAACCCTAACCCTAATCCTAACCCTAACACTAACCCTAACCCTAACACCAACCCTAACCGTAACCCTAACCCTAACCCTAACCCTAACCCTATGCCTAACACGAACCCTAACCCTAACCCTAACCCTAATCCTAACACCAAACCTAACCCTAACCCTAACCCTAACCCTAAACGTAACACCAACCCTAACCCTAACCCAAACCCTAAACCTAACACCAACCCTAACCCTAACCCTAACCCTAACCCTAACACCAAACCTAACCAAAACCCTAACCCTAACCCTAACACCAACCCTAACCCTAAACCTAATCCTAACCCTAACCCTAATTCTAACACTAAACCTAACCCTAACCCTAACCCTAACACCAACCCTAACCCTAACCCTAACCCTAACCCTAACCCTATACCTAACACCAACCCTAACCCTAAACCTAACCCTAACCCTAACACCAACGCTAACCCTAACCCTAACCCTAACACCAACCCTAACCCTAATCCTAACCCTAACCCCAACCCTAACCCTAACACCAACCCTAACCGTAACCCTAACCCTAACCCTAACATTAACCCTAACACCAACCCTAACCCTAACCCTAACCCTAAACCTAACACCAACCCTAACCAAAACCCTAACCCTAACCCTAACACCAACCCTAACTTTAATCCTAATCCTAACTCTAACCCTAACCCTAATCCTAACCCTAACACTAACCCTAACCCTAACACCAACCCTAACCGTAACCCTAACCCTAACCCTAACCCTAACCCTATGCCTAACACGAACCCTAACCCTAACCCTAACCCTAATCCTAACACCAAACCTAACCCTAACCCTAACCCTAACCCTAAACGTAACACCAACCCTAACCCTAACCAAACCCTAACCCTAACACCAACCCTAACCCTAACCCTAACCCTAACCCTAACACCAACCCTAACCCTAACCCTAACCCTAACACCAACCCTAACCCTAACCCTAACCCTAACCCTAACCCTAACCCTAACACCAACCCTAACCCTAACCCTAACCCTAAAACCAACCCTAACCCTAACCCTAACCCTAACCCTAACACCAACCCTAACCCTAACCCTAACCCTAACCCTAACACCAACCCTAACCCTAACCCTAACCCTAACTCTAACCCTAACCCTAACCCTAACACCAAACCTAACCCTAACCCTAACCCTAAAACCAACCCTAACCCTAACCCTAACCCTAACCCTAACCCTAAACCTAACATCAACCCTAACCCTAACCCTAACCCTAACCCTAACACCAACCCTAATCCTAACCTAACCCTATGCCTAACACGAACCCTAACCCTAAAACTAACCCTAACCCTAACACCAACCCTAACCCTAATCCTAATCCTAACCCTAACCCTAACCCTAACACTAACCCTAACCCTAACCCTAACCCTATCACCAACCCTAACCCTAACCCTAACCCTAACCCTAACCCTATACCTAACACCAACCCTAACCCTAACCCTAACCCTAACCCTAACACCAACCCTAACCCTAACCCTAACCCTAACACCAACCCTAACCCTAATCCTAACCCTAACCCTAACCCTAACCCTAACCCTAACACCAACCCTAACCCTAATCCTAACCCTAACCCTAACCCTAACCCTAACACCAACCCTAACCGTAACCCTAACCCTAACCCTAACCCTAACCCTAACACCAACCCTAACCCTAACCCTAACCCTAACCCTAACACCAACCCTAACCCTAACCCTAACCCTAAGCCCTAATCCTAACCCTAACCCTAACACTAACCTTAACCCTAACCCTAACAAGGGCAAGGTTTACTGGTCAGCGACGGGCAAGTTCTAGGCCTCGGACTAGAAGAAGGCATGGGCGTTGGTCTAGGGCCCGAGCTAGGGCTAGTGAGAGCGGTAGGCGTAGCGCTGGGGTAGGCATAGGGCAAGGGGTGGGTGTCGAGGTAAACCTCGAGTAGGCCTAGAGCCAGGATTGGGAGCTGTGGCGAGTGGTAGGGTTGGGGGTGGGCCTATGAGTAGGGGGAGCTGTAGGGCCAGGGTAGTGGTAGGAACAGAGGTAGTGCTAGGCGTAGGCCTAGGGCGAGGGGTAGTGCTCGGGGTAGGGTTAGTTGAAGGGCTAGTGGTTGGCAGAGGCCCACGGGCAGTGTTAGGGTTAGGGCTCATGTTAAGCCTAGGACTAGTGGTAGTGGTAGGGGTTGGCCGAGGACTAGGGGTAGGTGTCACGAAATGGCTCCGGGTAGTCCTAGGACTCCGAACGGATGTAGGGCTGGATTAGGGTGTGGCTAATGGTGGGTCCAGGGTGATTTCGTAGGACACGGGTTAGTGCTCTGGCTATTGCTAGGGCAAGGTGTACCGGTTGGCGACGGGCAAGTGCTAGGCTTCGGACTAGAGTGAGCACTGGGCGTTGGTCTAGGGCCAGAGGTAGGGCTAGTGGGAGCAGTAGGCGTAGCGCTGGGGTAGGCAAAGGGCAAGGGGTGGGTGTCGGGGTAAACCTCGAAGTAGGCCTAGGACCAGGAGTGGGAGCTGTGGCTAGGGGTAGGGATGGGGGTGGGCCTATGGGTAGGGGAAGCTGTAGTGACTGGGGTAGGGGTAGGACCAGAGGTAGTGCTAGGCGTAGGCCTAGGGCGAGGGGTAGTGCTCGGGGTAACCTAACCCTAACCCTAACCCTAACCCTAACACTAACCCTAACCCTAACCCTAATTCTAACACCAACCCTAACCCTAACCCTAACCCTAACCCTAACCCTATACCTAACACCAACCCTAAACCTAACCCTAACCCTAACGCCAACCCTAACCCTAACCCTAACCCTAACCCTAACGTTAACCCTAACACCAACCCTAACCCTAACCCTAACCCTAACCCTAACACCAACCCTAACCAAAACCCTAACCCTAACCCTAACACCAACCCTAACCCTAACCCAAACCCTAAACCTAACCCTATGCCTAACACGAACCCTAACCCTAACCCTAACCCTAAACCTAACCCTAACCCTAACACCAACCCTAACCCAAATCCTAATCCTAACCCTAACCCTAACCCTAACACTAACCCTAACCCTAACCCTAACCCTAACGCCAACCCTAACCCTAACCCTAACCCTAACCCTAACCCTAACCCTAACACCAACCCTAACCCTAACCCTAACCCTAACCTTAACACCAACTCTAACCCTAATCCTAACGCTAACCCTAACCCTAACACCAACCCTAACCCTAACCCTAACCCTAACCCTATACCTAACAGCAACCCTAACCCTAACCCTAACCCTAATCATAACCCTAACCCGAACCCTAACCCTAACACCAACCCTAACCGTAACCCTAACCCTAACCCTAACCCTAACCCTATGCCTAACACGAACCCTAACCCTAACCCTAACCCTAACACCAACCCTAACCCTAACCCTAACCCTAACCCTAAACGTAACACCAACCCTAACCCTAACCCAAACCCTAACTCTAACACCAACCCTAACCCTAACCCTAACCCTAACCCTAACTTTGAACCTATACCTAACACCAACCATAACCCTAACCCTAACCTTAACACCAACCCTAACCCTAACCCTAACCCTAACCCTAACATCAACCCTAACCCTAACCCTAACCCTAACCTTAACACCAACTCTAACCCTAATCCTAACCCTAACCCTAACACCAAACCTAACCAAAACCCTAACCCTAACCCTAACACCAACCCTAACCCTAAACCTAATCCTAACCCTAACCCTAATTCTAACACTAAACCTAACCCTAACCCTAACCCTAACACCAACCCTAACCCTAACCCTAACCCTAACCCTAACCCTATACCTAACACCAACCCTAACCCTAAACCTAACCCTAACCCTAACACCAACGCTAACCCTAACCCTAACCCTAACACCAACCCTAACCCTAATCCTAACCCTAACCCTAACCCTAAACCTAACACCAACCCTAACCGTAACCCTAACCCTAACCCTAACATTAACCCTAACACCAACCCTAACCCTAACCCTAACCCTAAACCTAACACCAACCCTAACCAAAATCCTAACCCTAACCCTAACACCAACCCTAACTTTAATCCTAATCCTAACTCTAACCCTAACCCTAATCCTAACCCTAACACTAACCCTAACCCTAACACCAACCCTAACCGTAACCCTAACCCTAACCCTAACCCTATGCCTAACACGAACCCTAACCCTAACCCTAACCCTAATCCTAACACCAAACCTAACCCTAACCCTAACCCTAACCCTAAACGTAACACCAACCCTAACCCTAACCCAAACCCTAAACCTAACACCAACCCTAACCCTAACCCTAACCCTAACCCTAACACCAACCCTAACCCTAACCCTAACCCTAACTCTAACCCTAACCCTAACCCTAACACCAACCCTAACCCTAACCCTAACCCTAACCCTAACACCAACCCTAACCCTAACCCTAACCCTAACCCTATACCTAACACCAAACCTAACCCTAACCCTAACCCTAACCCTAACCCTAACACCAACCCTAAACCTAACCCTAAACCTAACCCTAACCCTAACCCTAACCCAAACACCAACCCTAACCCTAACCCTAACCCTAACACCAACCCTAACCCTAATCCTAACCCTAACCCTAACCCTAACAACAACCCTAACCCTAACCCTAACCCTAACCCTAACCCTAACCCTAACCCTAACCCTAACCCTAACACCAACCCTAACCCTAACCCTAACCCTAAAACCAACCCTAACCCTAACCCTAACCCTAACCCTAACACCAACCCTAACCCTAACCCTAACCCTAACCCTAACACCAACCCTAACCCTAACCCTAACCCTAACTCTAACCCTAACCCTAACCCTAACACCAACCCTAACCCTAACCCTAACCCTAAAACCAACCCTAACCCTAACCCTAACCCTAACCCTAACCCTAAACCTAACATCAACCCTAACCCTAACCCTAACCCTAACACCAACCCTAATCCTAACCTAACCCTATGCCTAACACGAACCCTAACCCTAAACCTAACCCTAACCCTAACACCAACCCTAACCCTAATCCTAATCCTAACCCTAACCCTAACCCTAACACTAACCCTAACCCTAACCCTAACCCTAACACCAACCCTAACCCTAAACCTAACCCTAACCCTAACCCTATACCTAACACCAACCCTAACCCTAACCCTAACCCTAACCCTAACACCAACCCTAACCCTAACCCTAACCCTAACACCAACCCTAACCCTAATCCTAACCCTAACCCTAACCCTAACCCTAACACCAACCCTAACCGTAACCCTAACCCTAACCCTAACCCTAACCCTAACACCAACCCTAACCCTAACCCTAACCCTAACCCTAACACCAACCCTAACCCTAACCCTAACCCTAAGCCCTAATCCTAACCCTAACCCTAACACTAACCTTAACCCTAACCCTAACAAGGGCAAGGTTTACTGGTCAGCGACGGGCAAGTTCTAGGCCTCGGACTAGAAGAAGGCATGGGCGTTGGTCTAGGGCCCGAGCTAGGGCTAGTGAGAGCGGTAGGCGTAGCGCTGGGGTAGGCATAGGGCAAGGGGTGGGTGTCGAGGTAAACCTCGAGTAGGCCTAGAGCCAGGAGTGGGAGCTGTGGCTAGTGGTAGGGTTGGGGGTGGGCCTATGAGTAGGGGGAGCTGTAGGGCCAGGGTAGTGGTAGGAACAGAGGTAGTGCTAGGCGTAGGCCTAGGGCGAGGGGTAGTGCTCGGGATAGGGTTAGTTGAAGGGCTAGTGGTTGGCAGAGGCCCACGGACAGTGTTAGGGTTAGGGCTCATGTTAAGCCTAGGACTAGTGGTAGTGGTAGGGGTTGGCCGAGGACTAGGGGTAGGTGTCACGAAATGGCTCCGGGTAGTCCTAGGACTCCGAACTGATGTAGGGCTGGATTAGGGTGTGGCTAATGGTGGGTCCAGGGTGATTTCGTAGGACACGGGTTAGTGCTCTGGCTATTGCTAGGGCAAGGTGTACCGGTTGGCGACAGGCAAGTGCTAGGCTTCGGACTAGAGTGAGCACTGGGCGTTGGTCTAGGGCCAGAGGTAGGGCTAGTGGGAGCAGTAGGCGTAGCGCTGGGTTAGGCAAAGGGCAAGGGGTGGGTGTCGGGGTAAACCTCGAAGTAGGCCTAGGACCAGGAGTGGGAGCTGTGGCTAAGGGTAGGGATGGGGGTGGGCCTATGGGTAGGGGAAGCTGTAGTGACTGGGGTAGGGGTAGGACCAGAGGTAGTGCTAGGCGTAGGCCTAGGGCGAGGGGTAGTGCTCGGGGTAACCTAACCCTAACCCTAACCCTAACCCTAACACTAACCCTAACCCTAACCCTATACCTAACACCAACCCTAAACCTAACCCTAACCCTAACGCCAACCCTAACCCTAACCCTAACCCTAACCCTAACGTTAACCCTAACACCAACCCTAACCCTAACCCTAACCCTGACCCTAACACCAACCCTAACCAAAACCATAACCCTAACCCTAACACCAACCCTAACCCTAACCCAAACCCTAACCCTAACCCTATGCCTAACACGAACCCTAACCCTAACCCTAACCCTAAACCTAACCCTAACCCTAACACCAACCCTAACCCAAATCCTAATCCTAACCCTAACCCTAACCCTAACACTAACCCTAACCCTAACCCTAACCCTAACGCCAACCCTAACCCTAACCCTAACCCTAACCCTAACCCTAACACCAACCCTAACCCTAACCCTAACCCTAACCTTAACACCAACTCTAACCCTAATCCTAACGCTAACCCTAACCCTAACACCAACCCTAACCCTAACCCTAACCCTAACCCTAACCCTATACCTAACAGCAACCCTAACCCTAACCCTAACCCTAATCGTAACCCTAACCCGAACCCTAACCCTAACACCAACCCTAACCGTAACCCTAACCCTAACCCTAACCCTAACCCTATGCCTAACACGAACCCTAACCCTAACCCTAACCCTAACACCAACCCTAACCCTAACCCTAACCCTAACCCTAAACGTAACACCAACCCTAACCCTAACCCAAACCCTAACTCTAACACCAACCCTAACCCTAACCCTAACCCTAACTTTAAACCTATACCTAACACCAACCATAACCCTAACCCTAACCCTAACACCAACCCTAACCCTAACCCTAACCCTAACCCTAACACCAACCCTAACCCTAACCCTAACCCTAACCTTAACACCAACTCTAACCCTAATCCTAACCCTAACCCTAACCCTAACACCAACCCTAACCAAAACCCTAACCCTAACCCTAACACCAACCCTAACCCTAAACCTAATCCTAACCCTAACCCTAATTCTAACACTAAACCTAACCCTAACCCTAACCCTAACACCAACCCTAACCCTAACCCTAACCCTAACCCTATACCTAACACCAAACCTAACCCTAAACCTAACCCTAACCCTAACACCAACCCTAACCCTAACCCTAACCCTAACACCAACCCTAACCCTAATCCTAACCCTAACCCTAACCCTAACCCTAACACCAACCCTAACCGTAACCCTAACCCTAACCCTAACATTAACCCTAACACCAACCCTAACCCTAACCCTAACCCTAAACCTAACACCAACCCTAACCAAAACCCTAACCCTAACCCTAACACCAACCCTAACTTTAATCATAATCCTAACTCTAACCCTAACCCTAATCCTAACCCTAACCCTAACCCTAACACCAACCCTAACCGTAACCCTAACCCTAACCCTAACCCTAACCCTATGCCTAACACGAACCCTAACCCTAACCCTAACCCTAACCCTAACACCAAACCTAACCCTAACCCTAACCCTAACCCTAAACGTAACACCAACCCTAACCCTAACCCTAACCCTAACCCTAACACCGACCCTAACCCTATCCCTAAACCTAACGCTAACCCTAACCCTAACCCTAACACCAAACCTAACCCTAACCCTAACCCTAACCCTAACACCAACCCTAACCCTAACCCTAACCCTAACCCTATACCTAACACCAACCCTAACCCTAACCCTAACCCTAACCCTAACCCTAACACCAACCCTAAACCTAACCCTAAACCTAACCCTAACCCTAACCCTAACCCAAACACCAACCCTAACCCTAACCCTAACCCTAACACCAACCCTAACCCTAATCCTAACCCTAACCCTAACCCTAACAACAACCCTAACCCTAACCCTAACCCTAACCCTAACCCTAACCCTAACACCAACCCTAACCCTAACCCTAACCCTAACCCTAAACGTAACACCAACCCTAACCCTAACCCAAACCCTAACCCTAACACCAACCCTAACCCTAACCCTAACCCTAACCCTAACACCAACCCTAACCCTAACCCTAACCCTAACTCTAACCCTAACCCTAACCCTAACACCAACCCTAACCCTAACCCTAACCCTAAAACCAACCCTAACCCTAAGCCTAAACCTAACCCTAACCCTAACCCTAAACCTAACATCAACCCTAACCCTAACCCTAACACTAACACCAACCCTAATCCTAACCTAACCCTATGCCTAACACGAACCCTAACCCTAAACCTAACCCTAACCCTAACACCAACCCTAACCCTAATCCTAATCCTAACCCTAACCCTAACCCTAACACTAACCCTAACCCTAACCCTAACCCTAACACCAACCCTAACCCTAACCCTAACCCTAACCCTAACCCTATACCTAACACCAACCCTAACCCTAACCCTAACCCTAACCCTAACACCAACCCTAACCCTAACCCTAACCCTAACACCAACCCTAACCCTAATCCTAACCCTAACCCTAAACCTAACCCTAACACCAACCCTAACCGTAACCCTAACCCTAACCCTAACCCTAACCCTAACACCAACCCTAACCCTAACCCTAACCCTAACCCTAACACCAACCCTAACCCTAACCCTAAGCCCTAATCCTAACCCTAACCCTAACACTAACCTTAACCCTAACCCTAACAAGGGCAAGGTTTACTGGTCAGCGGCGGGCAAGTTCTAGGCCTCGGACTAGAAGAAGGCATGGGCGTTGGTCTAGGGCCCGAGCTAGGGCTAGTGAGAGCGGTAGGCGTAGCGCTGGGGTAGGCATAGGGCAAGGGGTGGGTGTCGAGGTAAACCTCGAGTAGGCCTAGAGCCAGGAGTGGGAGCTGTGGCTAGTGGTAGGGTTGGGGGTGGGCCTATGGGTAGGGGGAGCTGTAGGGCCAGGGTAGTGGTAGGAACAGAGGTAGTGCTAGGCGTAGGCCTAGGGCGAGGGGTAGTGCTCGGGGTAGGGTTAGTTGAAGGGCTAGTGGTTGGCAGAGGCCCACAGGCAGTGTTAGGGTTAGGGCTCATGTTAAGCCTAGGACTAGTGGTAGTGGTAGGGGTTGGCCGAGGACTAGGGGTAGGTGTCACGAAATGGCTCCGGGTAGTCCTAGGACTCCGAACGGATGTAGGGCTGGATTAGGGTGTGGCTAATGGTGGGTCCAGGGTGATTTCGTAGGACACGGGTTAGTGCTCTGGCTATTGGTAGGGCAAGGTGTACCGGTTGGCGACGGGCAAGTGCTAGGCTTCGGACTAGAGTGAGCACTGGGCGTTGGTCTAGGGCCCGAAGTAGGGCTAGTGAAAGCGGTAGGCGTAGCGCTGGGGTAGGCAAAGGGCAAGGGGTGGGTGTCGGGGTAAACCTCGAAGTAGGCCTAGGACCAGGATTATGAGCTGTGACTAGGGGTAGGGATGGGGGTGGGCCTATGGGTAGGGGGAGCTGTAGGGACTGGGGTAGGGGTAGGACCAGAGGTAGTGCTAGGCGTAGGCCTAGGGCGAGGGGTAGTGCTCGGGGTAACCTAACCCTAACCCTAACACTAACCCTAACCCTAACCCTAACTCTAACACCAACCCTAACCCTAACCCTAACCCTAACCCTAACCCTATACCTAACACCAACCCTAACCCTAACCCTAACCCTAACACCAACCCTAACCCTAACCCTAACCCTAACCCTAACCCTAACCCTAACACCAACCCTAACCCTAACCCTAACCCTAACCTTAACACCAACTCTAACCCTAATCCTAACCCTAACCCTAACCCTAACACCAACCCTAACCAAAACCCTAACCCTAACCCTAACACCAACTCTAACCCTAAACCTAACCCTAACCCTAACCCTATGCCTAACACGAACCCTAACCCTAACCCTAACCCTAACCCTAACCCTAACACCAACCTAACCCTAATCCTAATCCTAACCCTAACCCTAACCCTAACACTAACCCTAACCCTAACCCTAACCCTAACACCAAACCTACCCTAACCCTAACCCTAACCCTAACCCTAACACCACCCCTAACCCTAACCCTAACCCTAACCCTAACCCTATACCTAACACCAACCCTAACCCTAACCCTAACACCAACCCTAACCCTAACCCTAACCCTAACAGCAACCCTAACCCTAATCCTAACCCTAACCCTAACCCTAACCCTAACACCAACCCTAACCGTAAACCTAACACCAACCCTAACCCTAACCCTAACCCTAACCCTAACAACAACCCTAACCCTAACCCTAACCCTAACCCTAACCCTAACCCTAACACCAACCCTAACCCTAACCCTAACCCTAACCCTAAACGTAACACCAACCCTAACCCTAACCCAAACCCTAACCCTAACACCAACCCTAACCCTAACCCTAACCCTAACCCTAACACCAACCCTAACCCTAACCCTAACCCTAACTCTAACCCTAACCCTAACCCTAACACCAACCCTAACCCTAACCCTAACCCTAAAACCAACCCTAACCCTAAGCCTAAACCTAACCCTAACCCTAACCCTAAACCTAACATCAACCCTAACCCTAACCCTAACACTAACACCAACCCTAATCCTAACCTAACCCTATGCCTAACACGAACCCTAACCCTAAACCTAACCCTAACCCTAACACCAACCCTAACCCTAATCCTAATCCTAACCCTAACCCTAACCCTAACACTAACCCTAACCCTAACCCTAACCCTAACACCAACCCTAACCCTAACCCTAACCCTAACCCTAACCCTATACCTAACACCAACCCTAACCCTAACCCTAACCCTAACCCTAACACCAACCCTAACCCTAACCCTAACCCTAACACCAACCCTAACCCTAATCCTAACCCTAACCCTAAACCTAACCCTAACACCAACCCTAACCGTAACCCTAACCCTAACCCTAACCCTAACCCTAACACCAACCCTAACCCTAACCCTAACCCTAACACCAACCCTAACCCTAACCCTAAGCCCTAATCCTAACCCTAACCCTAACACTAACCTTAACCCTAACCCTAACAAGGGCAAGGTTTACTGGTCAGCGGCGGGCAAGTTCTAGGCCTCGGACTAGAAGAAGGCATGGGCGTTGGTCTAGGGCCCGAGCTAGGGCTAGTGAGAGCGGTAGGCGTAGCGCTGGGGTAGGCATAGGGCAAGGGGTGGGTGTCGAGGTAAACCTCGAGTAGGCCTAGAGCCAGGAGTGGGAGCTGTGGCTAGTGGTAGGGTTGGGGGTGGGCCTATGGGTAGGGGGAGCTGTAGGGCCAGGGTAGTGGTAGGAACAGAGGTAGTGCTAGGCGTAGGCCTAGGGCGAGGGGTAGTGCTCGGGGTAGGGTTAGTTGAAGGGCTAGTGGTTGGCAGAGGCCCACAGGCAGTGTTAGGGTTAGGGCTCATGTTAAGCCTAGGACTAGTGGTAGTGGTAGGGGTTGGCCGAGGACTAGGGGTAGGTGTCACGAAATGGCTCCGGGTAGTCCTAGGACTCCGAACGGATGTAGGGCTGGATTAGGGTGTGGCTAATGGTGGGTCCAGGGTGATTTCGTAGGACACGGGTTAGTGCTCTGGCTATTGGTAGGGCAAGGTGTACCGGTTGGCGACGGGCAAGTGCTAGGCTTCGGACTAGAGTGAGCACTGGGCGTTGGTCTAGGGCCCGAAGTAGGGCTAGTGAAAGCGGTAGGCGTAGCGCTGGGGTAGGCAAAGGGCAAGGGGTGGGTGTCGGGGTAAACCTCGAAGTAGGCCTAGGACCAGGATTATGAGCTGTGACTAGGGGTAGGGATGGGGGTGGGCCTATGGGTAGGGGGAGCTGTAGGGACTGGGGTAGGGGTAGGACCAGAGGTAGTGCTAGGCGTAGGCCTAGGGCGAGGGGTAGTGCTCGGGGTAACCTAACCCTAACCCTAACACTAACCCTAACCCTAACCCTAACTCTAACACCAACCCTAACCCTAACCCTAACCCTAACCCTAAC
>NW_027669451.1:95000-117500 GCF_964194185.1 Rhinolophus hipposideros | reverse complement strand
CTAAACTTTAATCCTAACCCTAACCCTAAACCTAACCCTAACCCTAACACTAACCCTAACAAGGGCAAAATTTACTGGTCAGCGACGGGCAAGTTCTAGGCCTCGGACTAGAAGGAGGCATGGGCTTTGGTCTAGGGCCCAAGCTAGGGCTAGTGAGAGCGGTAGGCGTAGCGCTGGGGTAGGCATAGGGCAAGGGGTGGGTGTCGAGGTAAACCTCGAGTAGGCCTAGAGCCAGGAGTGGGAGCTGTGGATAGTGGTAGGGTTGGGGGTGGGCCTATGGGTAGGGGGAGCTGTAGGGCCAGGGTAGTGGTAGGAACAGAGGTAGTGCTAGGCGTAGGCCTAGGGCGAGGGGTAGTGCTCGGGGTAGGGTTAGTTGAAGGGATAGTGTTTGGCAGAGGCCCACGGGCAGTGTTAGGGTTAGGGCTCATGTTAAGCCTAGGACTAGTGGTAGTGGTAGGGGTTGGCCGAGGACTAGGGGTAGGTGTCACGAAATGGCTCCGGGTAGTCATAGGACTCCGAACGGATGTAGGGCTGGATTAGGGTGTGGCTAATGGTGGGTCCAGGGTGATTTCGTAGGACACGGGTTAGTGCTCTGGCTATTGCTAGGGCAAGGTGTACCGGTTGGCGACGGGCAAGTGCTAGGCTTCAGACTAGAGTGAGCACTGGGCGTTGGTCTAGGGCCAGAGGTAGGGCTAGTGGGAGCAGTAGGCGTAGCGCTGGGGTAGGCAAAGGGCAAGGGTTGGGTGTCGGGGTAAACCTCGAAGTAGGCCTAGGACCAGGAGTGGGAGCTGTGGCTAGGGGTAGGGATGGGGGTGGGCCTATGGGTAGGGGGAGCTGTAGTGACTGGGGTAGGGGTAGGACCAGAGGTAGTGCTAGGCGTAGGCCTAGGGCGAGGGGTAGTGCTCGGGGTAACCTAACCCTAACCCTAACCCTAACCCTAACCCTAACACTAACCCTAACCCTAACCCTAACTCTAACACCAACCCTAACCCTAACCCTAACCCTAACCCTAACCCTATACCTAACACCAACCCTAAACCTAACCCTAACCCTAACGCCAACCCTAACCCTAACCCTAACCCTAACCCTAACATTAACACTAACACCAACCCTAACCCTAACCCTAACCCTAACCCTAACACCAACCCTAACCAAAACCCTAACCCTAACCCTAACACCAACCCTAACCCTAACCCTAACCCTAACCCTAACCCTATGCCTAACACGAACCCTAACCCTAACCCTAACCCTAAACCTAACCCTAACCCTAACACCAACCCTAACCCAAATCCTAATCCTAACCCTAACCCTAACCCTAACACTAACCCTAACCCTAACCCTAACCCTAACGCCAACCCTAACCCTAACCCTAACCCTAACCCTAACCCTAACACCAACCCTAACCCTAACCCTAACCCTAACCTTAACACTAACTCTAACCCTAATCCTAACGCTAACCCTAACCCTAACACCAACCCTAACCCTAACCCTAACCCTAACCCTATACCTAACAGCAACCCTAACCCTAACCCTAATCGTAACCCTAACCCGAACCCTAACCCTAACATCAACCCTAACCGTAACCCTAACCCTAACCCTAACCCTAACCCTATGCCTAACACGAACCCTAACCCTAACCCTAACCCTAACACCAACCCTAACCCTAACCCTAAC
This sequence comes from Rhinolophus hipposideros, assembly GCF_964194185.1. Classification (NCBI taxonomy): domain Eukaryota; kingdom Metazoa; phylum Chordata; class Mammalia; order Chiroptera; family Rhinolophidae; genus Rhinolophus; species Rhinolophus hipposideros. The sequence goes on along the minus strand of NW_027669451.1, from coordinate 115,826 downwards.
CCTAACCCTAAACGTAACACCAACCCTAACCCTAACCCAAACCCTAACTCTAACACCAACCCTAACCCTAACCCTAACCCTAACCCTAACTTTAAACCTATACCTAACACCAACCATAACCCTAACCCTAACCTTAACACCAACCCTAACCCTAACCCTAACCCTAACCCTAACACCAACCCTAACCCTAACCCTAACCCTAACCTTAACACCAACTCTAACCCTAATCCTAACCCTAACCCTAACACCAAACCTAACCAAAACCCTAACCCTAACCCTAACACCAACCCTAACTCTAAACCTAATCCTAACCCTAACCCTAATTCTAACACTAAACCTAACCCTAACCCTAACCCTAACACCAACCCTAACCCTAACCCTAACCCTAACCCTAACCCTATACCTAACACCAACCCTAACCCTAAACCTAACCCTAACCCTAACACCAACGCTAACCCTAACCCTAACCCTAACACCAACCCTAACCCTAATCCTAACCCTAACCCTAACCCTAACCCTAACACCAACCCTAACCGTAACCCTAACCCTAACCCTAACATTAACCCTAACACCAACCCTAACCCTAACCCTAACCCTAAACCTAACACCAACCCTAACCAAAACCCTAACCCTAACCCTAACACCAACCCTAACTTTAATCCTAATCCTAACTCTAACCCTAACCCTAATCCTAACCCTAACACTAACCCTAACCCTAACACCAACCCTAACCGTAACCCTAACCCTAACCCTAACCCTAACCCTATGCCTAACACGAACCCTAACCCTAACCCTAACCCTAATCCTAACACCAAACCTAACCCTAACCCTAACCCTAACCCTAAACGTAACACCAACCCTAACCCTAACCCAAACCCTAACCCTAACACCAACCCTAACCCTAACCCTAACCCTAACCCTAACACCAACCCTAACCCTAACCCTAACCCTAACTCTGACTCTAACCCTAACCCTAACACCAACCCTAACCCTAACCCTAACCCTAACCCTAACACCAACCCTAACCCTAACCCTAACCCTAACCCTATACCTAACACCAAACCTAACCCTAACCCTAACCCTAACCCTAACCCTAACACCAACCCTAAACCTAACCCTAAACCTAACCCTAACCCTAACCCTAACCCAAACACCAACCCTAACCCTAACCCTAACCCTAACACCAACCCTAACCCTAATCCTAACCCTAACCCTAACCCTAACAACAACCCTAACCCTAACCCTAACCCTAACCCTAACCCTAACCCTAACACCAACCCTAACCCTAACCCTAACCCTAAAACCAACCCTAACCCTAACCCTAACCCTAACCCTAACCCTAACCCTAACCCTAACCCTAACCCTAACTCTAACACCAACCCTAACCCTAACCCTAACCCTAACCCTAACACCAACCCTAACCCTAATCCTAACCCTAACCCTAAAGCTAACATCAACCCTAACCCTAACCCTAACCCTAACCCTAACACCAACCCTAACCCTAACCCTAAACCTAACCCTAACCCTATGCCTAACACGAACCCTAACCCTAAACCTAACCCTAACCCTAACACCAACCCTAACCCTAATCCTAATCCTAACCCTAACCCTAATTCTAACACTAACCCTAACCCTAACCCTAACCCTAACACCAACCCTAACCCTAACCCTAACCCTAACCCTAACCCTATACCTAACACCAACCCTAACCCTAACCCTAACCCTAACCCTAACACCAACCCTAACCCTAACCCTAACCCTAACACCAACCCTAACCCTAATCCTAACCCTAACCCTAACCCTAACCCTAACACCAACCCTAACCGTAACCCTAACCCTAACCCTAACATTAACCCTAACACCAACCCTAACCCTAACCCTAACACCAAGCCTAACCCTAACCCTAACCCTAAACTTTAATCCTAACCCTAACCCTAAACCTAACCCTAACCCTAACACTAACCCTAACAAGGGCAAAATTTACTGGTCAGCGACGGGCAAGTTCTAGGCCTCGGACTAGAAGGAGGCATGGGCGTTGGTCTAGGGCCCAAGCTAGGGCTAGTGAGAGCGGTAGGCGTAGCGCTGGGGTAGGCATAGGGCAAGGGGTGGGTGTCGAGGTAAACCTCGAGTAGGCCTAGAGCCAGGAGTGGGAGCTGTGGATAGTGGTAGGGTTGGGGGTGGGCCTATGGGTAGGGGGAGCTGTAGGGCCAGGGTAGTGGTAGGAACAGAGGTAGTGCTAGGCGTAGGCCTAGGGCGAGGGGTAGTGCTCGGGGTAGGGTTAGTTGAAGGGGTAGTGTTTGGCAGAGGCCCACGGGCAGTGTTAGGGTTAGGGCTCATGTTAAGCCTAGGACTAGTGGTAGTGGTAGGGGTTGGCCGAGGACTAGGGGTAGGTGTCACGAAATGGCTCCGGGTAGTCATAGGACTCCGAACGGATGTAGGGCTGGATTAGGGTGTGACTAATGGTGGGTCCAGGGTGATTTCGTAGGACACGGGTTAGTGCTCTGGCTATTGCTAGGGCAAGGTGTACCGGTTGGCGACGGGCAAGTGCTAGGCTTCGGACTAGAGTGAGCACTGGGCGTTGGTCTAGGGCCAGAGGTAGGGCTAGTGGGAGCAGTAGGCGTAGCGCTGGGGTAGGCAAAGGGCAAGGGTTGGGTGTCGGGGTAAACCTCGAAGTAGGCCTAGGACCAGGAGTGGGAGCTGTGGCTAGGGGTAGGGATGGGGGTGGGCCTATGGGTAGGGGGAGCTGTAGTGACTGGGGTAGGGGTAGGACCAGAGGTAGTGCTAGGCGTAGGCCTAGGGCGAGGGGTAGTGCTCGGGGTAACCTAACCCTAACCCTAACCCTAACCCTAACCCTAACACTAACCCTAACCCTAACCCTAACTCTAACACCAACCCTAACCCTAACCCTAACCCTAACCCTAACCCTAACCCTATACCTAACACCAACCCTAAACCTAACCCTAACCCTAACGCCAACCCTAACCCTAACCCTAACCCTAACCCTAACATTAACACTAACACCAACCCTAACCCTAACCCTAACCCTAACCCTAACACCAACCCTAACCAAAACCCTAACCCTAACCCTAACACCAACCCTAACTTTAACCCTAACCCTAACCCTAACCCTATGCCTAACACGAACACTAACCCTAACCCTAACCCTAAACCTAACCCTAACCCTAACACCAACCCTAACCCAAATCCTAATCCTAACCCTAACCCTAACCCTAACACTAACCCTAACCCTAACCCTAACCCTAACGCCAACCCTAACCCTAACCCTAACCCTAACCCTAACCCTAACACCAACCCTAACCCTAACCCTAACCCTAACCTTAACACTAACTCTAACCCTAATCCTAACGCTAACCCTAACCCTAACACCAACCCTAACCCTAACCCTAACCCTAACCCTATACCTAACAGCAACCCTAACCCTAACCCTAATCGTAACCCTAACCCGAACCCTAACCCTAACATCAACCCTAACCGTAACCCTAACCCTAACCCTAACCCTAACCCTATGCCTAACACGAACCCTAACCCTAACCCTAACCCTAACACCAACCCTAACCCTAACCCTAACCCTAACCCTAAACGTAACACCAACCCTAACCCTAACCCAAACCCTAACTCTAACACCAACCCTAACCCTAACCCTAACCCTAACCCTAACTTTAAACCTATACCTAACACCAACCATAACCCTAACCCTAACCTTAACACCAACCCTAACCCTAACCCTAACCCTAACCCTAACACCAACCCTAACCCTAACCCTAACCCTAACCTTAACACCAACTCTAACCCTAATCCTAACCCTAACCCTAACACCAAACCTAACCAAAACCCTAACCCTAACCCTAACACCAACCCTAACCCTAAACCTAATCCTAACCCTAACCCTAATTCTAACACTAAACCTAACCCTAACCCTAACCCTAACACCAACCCTAACCCTAACCCTAACCCTAACCCTAACCCTATACCTAACACCAACCCTAACCCTAAACCTAACCCTAACCCTAACACCAACGCTAACCCTAACCCTAACCCTAACACCAACCCTAACCCTAATCCTAACCCTAACCCTAACCCTAACCCTAACACCAACCCTAACCGTAACCCTAACCCTAACCCTAACATTAACCCTAACACCAACCCTAACCCTAACCCTAACCCTAAACCTAACACCAACCCTAACCAAAACCCTAACCCTAACCCTAACACCAACCCTAACTTTAATCCTAATCCTAACTCTAACCCTAACCCTAATCCTAACCCTAACACTAACCCTAACCCTAACACCAACCCTAACCGTAACCCTAACCCTAACCCTAACCCTAACCCTATGCCTAACACGAACCCTAACCCTAACCCTAACCCTAATCCTAACACCAAACCTAACCCTAACCCTAACCCTAACCCTAAACGTAACACCAACCCTAACCCTAACCCAAACCCTAACCCTAACACCAACCCTAACCCTAACCCTAACCCTAACCCTATCACCAACCCTAACCCTAACCCTAACCCTAACTCTGACTCTAACCCTAACCCTAATACCAACCCTAACCCTAACCCTAACCCTAACCCTAACACCAACCCTAACCCTAACCCTAACCCTAACCCTATACCTAACACCAAACCTAACCCTAACCCTAACCCTAACCCTAACCCTAACACCAACCCTAAACCTAACCCTAAACCTAACCCTAACCCTAACCCTAACCCAAACACCAACCCTAACCCTAACCCTAACCCTAACACCAACCCTAACCCTAATCCTAACCCTAACCCTAACCCTAACAACAACCCTAACCCTAACCCTAACCCTAACCCTAACCCTAACCCTAACCCTAACACCAACCCTAACCCTAACCCTAACCCTAAAACCAACCCTAACCCTAACCCTAACCCTAACCCTAACACCAACCCTAACCCTAACCCTAACCCTAACCCTAACACCAACCCTAACCCTAACCCTAACCCTAACTCTAACCCTAACCCTAACCCTAACACCAAACCTAACCCTAACCCTAACCCTAAAACCAACCCTAACCCTAACCCTAACCGTAACCCTAACCCTAAACCTAACATCAACCCTAACCCTAACCCTAACCCTAACCCTAACACCAACCCTAATCCTAACCTAACCCTATGCCTAACACGAACCCTAACCCTAAACCTAACCCTAACCCTAACACCAACCCTAACCCTAATCCTAATCCTAACCCTAACCCTAACCCTAACACTAACCCTAACCCTAACCCTAACCCTATCACCAACCCTAACCCTAACCCTAACCCTAACCCTAACCCTAACCCTAACCCTAACCCTAACACCAACCCTAACCCTAACCCTAACCCTAACACCAACCCTAACCCTAATCCTAACCCTAACCCTAACCCTAACCCTAACCCTAACACCAACCCTAACCCTAATCCTAACCCTAACCCTAACCCTAACCCTAACACCAACCCTAACCGTAACCCTAACCCTAACCCTAACCCTAACCCTAACACCAACCCTAACCCTAACCCTAACCCTAACCCTAACCCTAACACCAACCCTAACGCTAACCCTAACCCTAAGCCCTAATCCTAACCCTAACCCTAACACTAACCTTAACCCTAACCCTAACAAGGGCAAGGTTTACTGGTCAGCGACGGGCAAGTTCTAGGCCTCGGACTAGAAGAAGGCATGGGCGTTGGTCTAGGGCCCGAGCTAGGGCTAGTGAGAGCGGTAGGCGTAGCGCTGGGGTAGGCATAGGGCAAGGGGTGGGTGTCGAGGTAAACCTCGAGTAGGCCTAGAGCCAGGATTGGGAGCTGTGGCGAGTGGTAGGGTTGGGGGTGGGCCTATGAGTAGGGGGAGCTGTAGGGCCAGGGTAGTGGTAGGAACAGAGGTAGTGCTAGGCGTAGGCCTAGGGCGAGGGGTAGTGCTCGGGGTAGGGTTAGTTGAAGGGCTAGTGGTTGGCAGAGGCCCACGGGCAGTGTTAGGGTTAGGGCTCATGTTAAGCCTAGGACTAGTGGTAGTGGTAGGGGTTGGCCGAGGACTAGGGGTAGGTGTCACGAAATGGCTCCGGGTAGTCCTAGGACTCCGAACGGATGTAGGGCTGGATTAGGGTGTGGCTAATGGTGGGTCCAGGGTGATTTCGTAGGACACGGGTTAGTGCTCTGGCTATTGCTAGGGCAAGGTGTACCGGTTGGCGACGGGCAAGTGCTAGGCTTCGGACTAGAGTGAGCACTGGGCGTTGGTCTAGGGCCAGAGGTAGGGCTAGTGGGAGCAGTAGGCGTAGCGCTGGGGTAGGCAAAGGGCAAGGGGTGGGTGTCGGGGTAAACCTCGAAGTAGGCCTAGGACCAGGAGTGGGAGCTGTGGCTAGGGGTAGGGATGGGGGTGGGCCTATGGGTAGGGGAAGCTGTAGTGACTGGGGTAGGGGTAGGACCAGAGGTAGTGCTAGGCGTAGGCCTAGGGCGAGGGGTAGTGCTCGGGGTAACCTAACCCTAACCCTAACCCTAACCCTAACACTAACCCTAACCCTAACCCTAATTCTAACACCAACCCTAACCCTAACCCTAACCCTAACCCTATACCTAACACCAACCCTAAACCTAACCCTAACCCTAACGCCAACCCTAACCCTAACCCTAACCCTAACCCTAACGTTAACCCTAACACCAACCCTAACCCTAACCCTAACCCTAACCCTAACACCAACCCTAACCAAAACCCTAACCCTAACCCTAACACCAACCCTAACCCTAACCCAAACCCTAACCCTAACCCTATGCCTAACACGAACCCTAACCCTAACCCTAACCCTAAACCTAACCCTAACCCTAACACCAACCCTAACCCAAATCCTAATCATAACCCTAACCCTAACCCTAACACTAACCCTAACCCTAACCCTAACCCTAACGCCAACCCTAACCCTAACCCTAACCCTAACCCTAACCCTAACACCAACCCTAACCCTAACCCCTAACCCTAACCTTAACACCAACTCTAACCCTAATCCTAACGCTAACCCTAACCCTAACACCAACCCTAACCCTAACCCTAACCCTAACCCTATACCTAACAGCAACCCTAACCCTAACCCTAACCCTAATCATAACCCTAACCCGAACCCTAACCCTAACACCAACCCTAACCGTAACCCTAACCCTAACCCTAACCCTAACCCTATGCCTAACACGAACCCTAACCCTAACCCTAACCCTAACACCAACCCTAACCCTAACCCTAACCCTAACCCTAAACGTAACACCAACCCTAACCCTAACCCAAACCCTAACTCTAACACCAACCCTAACCCTAACCCTAACCCTAACCCTAACTTTGAACCTATACCTAACACCAACCATAACCCTAACCCTAACCTTAACACCAACCCTAACCCTAACCCTAACCCTAACCCTAACACCAACCCTAACCCTAACCCTAACCCTAACCTTAACACCAACTCTAACCCTAATCCTAACCCTAACCCTAACACCAACCCTAACCAAAACCCTAACCCTAACCCTAACACCAACCCTAACTTTAATCCTAATCCTAACTCTAACCCTAACCCTAATCCTAACCCTAACACTAACCCTAACCCTAACACCAACCCTAACCGTAACCCTAACCCTAACCCTAACCCTAACCCTATGCCTAACACGAACCCTAACCCTAACCCTAACCCTAATCCTAACACCAAACCTAACCCTAACCCTAACCCTAACCCTAAACGTAACACCAACCCTAACCCTAACCCAAACCCTAAACCTAACACCAACCCTAACCCTAACCCTAACCCTAACCCTAACACCAAACCTAACCAAAACCCTAACCCTAACCCTAACACCAACCCTAACCCTAAACCTAATCCTAACCCTAACCCTAATTCTAACACTAAACCTAACCCTAACCCTAACCCTAACACCAACCCTAACCCTAACCCTAACCCTAACCCTAACCCTATACCTAACACCAACCCTAACCCTAAACCTAACCCTAACCCTAACACCAACGCTAACCCTAACCCTAACCCTAACACCAACCCTAACCCTAATCCTAACCCTAACCCCAACCCTAACCCTAACACCAACCCTAACCGTAACCCTAACCCTAACCCTAACATTAACCCTAACACCAACCCTAACCCTAACCCTAACCCTAAACCTAACACCAACCCTAACCAAAACCCTAACCCTAACCCTAACACCAACCCTAACTTTAATCCTAATCCTAACTCTAACCCTAACCCTAATCCTAACCCTAACACTAACCCTAACCCTAACACCAACCCTAACCGTAACCCTAACCCTAACCCTAACCCTAACCCTATGCCTAACACGAACCCTAACCCTAACCCTAACCCTAATCCTAACACCAAACCTAACCCTAACCCTAACCCTAACCCTAAACGTAACACCAACCCTAACCCTAACCAAACCCTAACCCTAACACCAACCCTAACCCTAACCCTAACCCTAACCCTAACACCAACCCTAACCCTAACCCTAACCCTAACACCAACCCTAACCCTAACCCTAACCCTAACCCTAACCCTAACCCTAACACCAACCCTAACCCTAACCCTAACCCTAAAACCAACCCTAACCCTAACCCTAACCCTAACCCTAACACCAACCCTAACCCTAACCCTAACCCTAACCCTAACACCAACCCTAACCCTAACCCTAACCCTAACTCTAACCCTAACCCTAACCCTAACACCAAACCTAACCCTAACCCTAACCCTAAAACCAACCCTAACCCTAACCCTAACCCTAACCCTAACCCTAAACCTAACATCAACCCTAACCCTAACCCTAACCCTAACCCTAACACCAACCCTAATCCTAACCTAACCCTATGCCTAACACGAACCCTAACCCTAAACCTAACCCTAACCCTAACACCAACCCTAACCCTAATCCTAATCCTAACCCTAACCCTAACCCTAACACTAACCCTAACCCTAACCCTAACCCTATCACCAACCCTAACCCTAATCCTAACCCTAACCCTAACCCTATACCTAACACCAACCCTAACCCTAACCCTAACCCTAACCCTAACACCAACCCTAACCCTAACCCTAACCCTAACACCAACCCTAACCCTAATCCTAACCCTAACCCTAACCCTAACCCTAACCCTAACACCAACCCTAACCCTAATCCTAACCCTAACCCTAACCCTAACCCTAACACCAACCCTAACCGTAACCCTAACCCTAACCCTAACCCTAACCCTAACACCAACCCTAACCCTAACCCTAACCCTAACCCTAACACCAACCCTAACCCTAACCCTAACCCTAAGCCCTAATCCTAACCCTAACCCTAACACTAACCTTAACCCTAACCCTAACAAGGGCAAGGTTTACTGGTCAGCGACGGGCAAGTTCTAGGCCTCGGACTAGAAGAAGGCATGGGCGTTGGTCTAGGGCCCGAGCTAGGGCTAGTGAGAGCGGTAGGCGTAGCGCTGGGGTAGGCATAGGGCAAGGGGTGGGTGTCGAGGTAAACCTCGAGTAGGCCTAGAGCCAGGATTGGGAGCTGTGGCGAGTGGTAGGGTTGGGGGTGGGCCTATGAGTAGGGGGAGCTGTAGGGCCAGGGTAGTGGTAGGAACAGAGGTAGTGCTAGGCGTAGGCCTAGGGCGAGGGGTAGTGCTCGGGGTAGGGTTAGTTGAAGGGCTAGTGGTTGGCAGAGGCCCACGGGCAGTGTTAGGGTTAGGGCTCATGTTAAGCCTAGGACTAGTGGTAGTGGTAGGGGTTGGCCGAGGACTAGGGGTAGGTGTCACGAAATGGCTCCGGGTAGTCCTAGGACTCCGAACGGATGTAGGGCTGGATTAGGGTGTGGCTAATGGTGGGTCCAGGGTGATTTCGTAGGACACGGGTTAGTGCTCTGGCTATTGCTAGGGCAAGGTGTAACGGTTGGCGACGGGCAAGTGCTAGGCTTCGGACTAGAGTGAGCACTGGGCGTTGGTCTAGGGCCAGAGGTAGGGCTAGTGGGAGCAGTAGGCGTAGCGCTGGGGTAGGCAAAGGGCAAGGGGTGGGTGTCGGGGTAAACCTCGAAGTAGGCCTAGGACCAGGAGTGGGAGCTGTGGCTAGGGGTAGGGATGGGGGTGGGCCTATGGGTAGGGGAAGCTGTAGTGACTGGGGTAGGGGTAGGACCAGAGGTAGTGCTAGGCGTAGGCCTAGGGCGAGGGGTAGTGCTCGGGGTAACCTAACCCTAACCCTAACCCTAACCCTAACACTAACCCTAACCCTAACCCTAATTCTAACACCAACCCTAACCCTAACCCTAACCCTAACCCTAACCCTATACCTAACACCAACCCTAAACCTAACCCTAACCCTAACGCCAACCCTAACCCTAACCCTAACCCTAACCCTAACGTTAACCCTAACACCAACCCTAACCCTAACCCTAACCCTAACCCTAACACCAACCCTAACCAAAACCCTAACCCTAACCCTAACACCAACCCTAACCCTAACCCAAACCCTAAACCTAACCCTATGCCTAACACGAACCCTAACCCTAACCCTAACCCTAAACCTAACCCTAACCCTAACACCAACCCTAACCCAAATCCTAATCCTAACCCTAACCCTAACCCTAACACTAACCCTAACCCTAACCCTAACCCTAACGCCAACCCTAACCCTAACCCTAACCCTAACCCTAACCCTAACCCTAACACCAACCCTAACCCTAACCCTAACCCTAACCTTAACACCAACTCTAACCCTAATCCTAACGCTAACCCTAACCCTAACACCAACCCTAACCCTAACCCTAACCCTAACCCTATACCTAACAGCAACCCTAACCCTAACCCTAACCCTAATCATAACCCTAACCCGAACCCTAACCCTAACACCAACCCTAACCGTAACCCTAACCCTAACCCTAACCCTAACCCTATGCCTAACACGAACCCTAACCCTAACCCTAACCCTAACACCAACCCTAACCCTAACCCTAACCCTAACCCTAAACGTAACACCAACCCTAACCCTAACCCAAACCCTAACTCTAACACCAACCCTAACCCTAACCCTAACCCTAACCCTAACTTTGAACCTATACCTAACACCAACCATAACCCTAACCCTAACCTTAACACCAACCCTAACCCTAACCCTAACCCTAACCCTAACACCAACCCTAACCCTAACCCTAACCCTAACCTTAACACCAACTCTAACCCTAATCCTAACCCTAACCCTAACACCAAACCTAACCAAAACCCTAACCCTAACCCTAACACCAACCCTAACCCTAAACCTAATCCTAACCCTAACCCTAATTCTAACACTAAACCTAACCCTAACCCTAACCCTAACACCAACCCTAACCCTAACCCTAACCCTAACCCTAACCCTATACCTAACACCAACCCTAACCCTAAACCTAACCCTAACCCTAACACCAACGCTAACCCTAACCCTAACCCTAACACCAACCCTAACCCTAATCCTAACCCTAACCCTAACCCTAAACCTAACACCAACCCTAACCGTAACCCTAACCCTAACCCTAACATTAACCCTAACACCAACCCTAACCCTAACCCTAACCCTAAACCTAACACCAACCCTAACCAAAATCCTAACCCTAACCCTAACACCAACCCTAACTTTAATCCTAATCCTAACTCTAACCCTAACCCTAATCCTAACCCTAACACTAACCCTAACCCTAACACCAACCCTAACCGTAACCCTAACCCTAACCCTAACCCTATGCCTAACACGAACCCTAACCCTAACCCTAACCCTAATCCTAACACCAAACCTAACCCTAACCCTAACCCTAACCCTAAACGTAACACCAACCCTAACCCTAACCCAAACCCTAAACCTAACACCAACCCTAACCCTAACCCTAACCCTAACCCTAACACCAACCCTAACCCTAACCCTAACCCTAACTCTAACCCTAACCCTAACCCTAACACCAACCCTAACCCTAACCCTAACCCTAACCCTAACACCAACCCTAACCCTAACCCTAACCCTAACCCTATACCTAACACCAAACCTAACCCTAACCCTAACCCTAACCCTAACCCTAACACCAACCCTAAACCTAACCCTAAACCTAACCCTAACCCTAACCCTAACCCAAACACCAACCCTAACCCTAACCCTAACCCTAACACCAACCCTAACCCTAATCCTAACCCTAACCCTAACCCTAACAACAACCCTAACCCTAACCCTAACCCTAACCCTAACCCTAACCCTAACCCTAACCCTAACCCTAACACCAACCCTAACCCTAACCCTAACCCTAAAACCAACCCTAACCCTAACCCTAACCCTAACCCTAACACCAACCCTAACCCTAACCCTAACCCTAACCCTAACACCAACCCTAACCCTAACCCTAACCCTAACTCTAACCCTAACCCTAACCCTAACACCAACCCTAACCCTAACCCTAACCCTAAAACCAACCCTAACCCTAACCCTAACCCTAACCCTAACCCTAAACCTAACATCAACCCTAACCCTAACCCTAACCCTAACACCAACCCTAATCCTAACCTAACCCTATGCCTAACACGAACCCTAACCCTAAACCTAACCCTAACCCTAACACCAACCCTAACCCTAATCCTAATCCTAACCCTAACCCTAACCCTAACACTAACCCTAACCCTAACCCTAACCCTAACACCAACCCTAACCCTAAACCTAACCCTAACCCTAACCCTATACCTAACACCAACCCTAACCCTAACCCTAACCCTAACCCTAACACCAACCCTAACCCTAACCCTAACCCTAACACCAACCCTAACCCTAATCCTAACCCTAACCCTAACCCTAACCCTAACACCAACCCTAACCGTAACCCTAACCCTAACCCTAATCCTAACCCTAACACCAACCCTAACCCTAACCCTAACCCTAACCCTAACACCAACCCTAACCCTAACCCTAACCCTAAGCCCTAATCCTAACCCTAACCCTAACACTAACCTTAACCCTAACCCTAACAAGGGCAAGGTTTACTGGTCAGCGACGGGCAAGTTCTAGGCCTCGGACTAGAAGAAGGCATGGGCGTTGGTCTAGGGCCCGAGCTAGGGCTAGTGAGAGCGGTAGGCGTAGCGCTGGGGTAGGCATAGGGCAAGGGGTGGGTGTCGAGGTAAACCTCGAGTAGGCCTAGAGCCAGGAGTGGGAGCTGTGGCTAGTGGTAGGGTTGGGGGTGGGCCTATGAGTAGGGGGAGCTGTAGGGCCAGGGTAGTGGTAGGAACAGAGGTAGTGCTAGGCGTAGGCCTAGGGCGAGGGGTAGTGCTCGGGATAGGGTTAGTTGAAGGGCTAGTGGTTGGCAGAGGCCCACGGACAGTGTTAGGGTTAGGGCTCATGTTAAGCCTAGGACTAGTGGTAGTGGTAGGGGTTGGCCGAGGACTAGGGGTAGGTGTCACGAAATGGCTCCGGGTAGTCCTAGGACTCCGAACGGATGTAGGGCTGGATTAGGGTGTGGCTAATGGTGGGTCCAGGGTGATTTCGTAGGACACGGGTTAGTGCTCTGGCTATTGCTAGGGCAAGGTGTACCGGTTGGCGACAGGCAAGTGCTAGGCTTCGGACTAGAGTGAGCACTGGGCGTTGGTCTAGGGCCAGAGGTAGGGCTAGTGGGAGCAGTAGGCGTAGCGCTGGGGTAGGCAAAGGGCAAGGGTTGGGTGTCGGGGTAAACCTCGAAGTAGGCCTAGGACCAGGAGTGGGAGCTGTGGCTAAGGGTAGGGATGGGGGTGGGCCTATGGGTAGGGGAAGCTGTAGTGACTGGGGTAGGGGTAGGACCAGAGGTAGTGCTAGGCGTAGGCCTAGGGCGAGGGGTAGTGCTCGGGGTAACCTAACCCTAACCCTAACCCTAACCCTAACACTAACCCTAACCCTAACCCTATACCTAACACCAACCCTAAACCTAACCCTAACCCTAACGCCAACCCTAACCCTAACCCTAACCCTAACCCTAACGTTAACCCTAACACCAACCCTAACCCTAACCCTAACCCTGACCCTAACACCAACCCTAACCAAAACCATAACCCTAACCCTAACACCAACCCTAACCCTAACCCAAACCCTAACCCTAACCCTATGCCTAACACGAACCCTAACCCTAACCCTAACCCTAAACCTAACCCTAACCCTAACACCAACCCTAACCCAAATCCTAATCCTAACCCTAACCCTAACCCTAACACTAACCCTAACCCTAACCCTAACCCTAACGCCAACCCTAACCCTAACCCTAACCCTAACCCTAACCCTAACACCAACCCTAACCCTAACCCTAACCCTAACCTTAACACCAACTCTAACCCTAATCCTAACGCTAACCCTAACCCTAACACCAACCCTAACCCTAACCCTAACCCTAACCCTAACCCTATACCTAACAGCAACCCTAACCCTAACCCTAACCCTAATCGTAACCCTAACCCGAACCCTAACCCTAACACCAACCCTAACCGTAACCCTAACCCTAACCCTAACCCTAACCCTATGCCTAACACGAACCCTAACCCTAACCCTAACCCTAACACCAACCCTAACCCTAACCCTAACCCTAACCCTAAACGTAACACCAACCCTAACCCTAACCCAAACCCTAACTCTAACACCAACCCTAACCCTAACCCTAACCCTAACTTTAAACCTATACCTAACACCAACCATAACCCTAACCCTAACCCTAACACCAACCCTAACCCTAACCCTAACCCTAACCCTAACACCAACCCTAACCCTAACCCTAACCCTAACCTTAACACCAACTCTAACCCTAATCCTAACCCTAACCCTAACCCTAACACCAACCCTAACCAAAACCCTAACCCTAACCCTAACACCAACCCTAACCCTAAACCTAATCCTAACCCTAACCCTAATTCTAACACTAAACCTAACCCTAACCCTAACCCTAACACCAACCCTAACCCTAACCCTAACCCTAACCCTATACCTAACACCAAACCTAACCCTAAACCTAACCCTAACCCTAACACCAACCCTAACCCTAACCCTAACCCTAACACCAACCCTAACCCTAATCCTAACCCTAACCCTAACCCTAACCCTAACACCAACCCTAACCGTAACCCTAACCCTAACCCTAACATTAACCCTAACACCAACCCTAACCCTAACCCTAACCCTAAACCTAACACCAACCCTAACCAAAACCCTAACCCTAACCCTAACACCAACCCTAACTTTAATCATAATCCTAACTCTAACCCTAACCCTAATCCTAACCCTAACCCTAACCCTAACACCAACCCTAACCGTAACCCTAACCCTAACCCTAACCCTAACCCTATGCCTAACACGAACCCTAACCCTAACCCTAACCCTAACCCTAACACCAAACCTAACCCTAACCCTAACCCTAACCCTAAACGTAACACCAACCCTAACCCTAACCCTAACCCTAACCCTAACACCGACCCTAACCCTATCCCTAAACCTAACGCTAACCCTAACCCTAACCCTAACACCAAACCTAACCCTAACCCTAACCCTAACCCTAACACCAACCCTAACCCTAACCCTAACCCTAACCCTATACCTAACACCAACCCTAACCCTAACCCTAACCCTAACCCTAACCCTAACACCAACCCTAAACCTAACCCTAAACCTAACCCTAACCCTAACCCTAACCCAAACACCAACCCTAACCCTAACCCTAACCCTAACACCAACCCTAACCCTAATCCTAACCCTAACCCTAACCCTAACAACAACCCTAACCCTAACCCTAACCCTAACCCTAACCCTAACCCTAACACCAACCCTAACCCTAACCCTAACCCTAACCCTAAACGTAACACCAACCCTAACCCTAACCCAAACCCTAACCCTAACACCAACCCTAACCCTAACCCTAACCCTAACCCTAACACCAACCCTAACCCTAACCCTAACCCTAACTCTAACCCTAACCCTAACCCTAACACCAACCCTAACCCTAACCCTAACCCTAAAACCAACCCTAACCCTAAGCCTAAACCTAACCCTAACCCTAACCCTAAACCTAACATCAACCCTAACCCTAACCCTAACACTAACACCAACCCTAATCCTAACCTAACCCTATGCCTAACACGAACCCTAACCCTAAACCTAACCCTAACCCTAACACCAACCCTAACCCTAATCCTAATCCTAACCCTAACCCTAACCCTAACACTAACCCTAACCCTAACCCTAACCCTAACACCAACCCTAACCCTAACCCTAACCCTAACCCTAACCCTATACCTAACACCAACCCTAACCCTAACCCTAACCCTAACCCTAACACCAACCCTAACCCTAACCCTAACCCTAACACCAACCCTAACCCTAATCCTAACCCTAACCCTAAACCTAACCCTAACACCAACCCTAACCGTAACCCTAACCCTAACCCTAACCCTAACCCTAACACCAACCCTAACCCTAACCCTAACCCTAACCCTAACACCAACCCTAACCCTAACCCTAAGCCCTAATCCTAACCCTAACCCTAACACTAACCTTAACCCTAACCCTAACAAGGGCAAGGTTTACTGGTCAGCGGCGGGCAAGTTCTAGGCCTCGGACTAGAAGAAGGCATGGGCGTTGGTCTAGGGCCCGAGCTAGGGCTAGTGAGAGCGGTAGGCGTAGCGCTGGGGTAGGCATAGGGCAAGGGGTGGGTGTCGAGGTAAACCTCGAGTAGGCCTAGAGCCAGGAGTGGGAGCTGTGGCTAGTGGTAGGGTTGGGGGTGGGCCTATGGGTAGGGGGAGCTGTAGGGCCAGGGTAGTGGTAGGAACAGAGGTAGTGCTAGGCGTAGGCCTAGGGCGAGGGGTAGTGCTCGGGGTAGGGTTAGTTGAAGGGCTAGTGGTTGGCAGAGGCCCACAGGCAGTGTTAGGGTTAGGGCTCATGTTAAGCCTAGGACTAGTGGTAGTGGTAGGGGTTGGCCGAGGACTAGGGGTAGGTGTCACGAAATGGCTCCGGGTAGTCCTAGGACTCCGAACGGATGTAGGGCTGGATTAGGGTGTGGCTAATGGTGGGTCCAGGGTGATTTCGTAGGACACGGGTTAGTGCTCTGGCTATTGGTAGGGCAAGGTGTACCGGTTGGCGACGGGCAAGTGCTAGGCTTCGGACTAGAGTGAGCACTGGGCGTTGGTCTAGGGCCCGAAGTAGGGCTAGTGAAAGCGGTAGGCGTAGCGCTGGGGTAGGCAAAGGGCAAGGGGTGGGTGTCGGGGTAAACCTCGAAGTAGGCCTAGGACCAGGATTATGAGCTGTGACTAGGGGTAGGGATGGGGGTGGGCCTATGGGTAGGGGGAGCTGCAGGGACTGGGGTAGGGGTAGGACCAGAGGTAGTGCTAGGCGTAGGCCTAGGGCGAGGGGTAGTGCTCGGGGTAACCTAACCCTAACCCTAACACTAACCCTAACCCTAACCCTAACTCTAACACCAACCCTAACCCTAACCCTAACCCTAACCCTAACCCTATACCTAACACCAACCCTAACCCTAACCCTAACCCTAACACCAACCCTAACCCTAACCCTAACCCTAACCCTAACCCTAACCCTAACACCAACCCTAACCCTAACCCTAACCCTAACCTTAACACCAACTCTAACCCTAATCCTAACCCTAACCCTAACCCTAACACCAACCCTAACCAAAACCCTAACCCTAACCCTAACACCAACTCTAACCCTAAACCTAACCCTAACCCTAACCCTATGCCTAACACGAACCCTAACCCTAACCCTAACCCTAACCCTAACCCTAACACCAACCTAACCCTAATCCTAATCCTAACCCTAACCCTAACCCTAACACTAACCCTAACCCTAACCCTAACCCTAACACCAAACCTAACCCTAACCCTAACCCTAACCCTAACCCTAACACCACCCCTAACCCTAACCCTAACCCTAACCCTAACCCTATACCTAACACCAACCCTAACCCTAACCCTAACACCAACCCTAACCCTAACCCTAACCCTAACAGCAACCCTAACCCTAATCCTAACCCTAACCCTAACCCTAACCCTAACACCAACCCTAACCGTAAACCTAACCCTAACCCTAAACCTAACCCTATGCCTAACACGAACCCTAACCCTAACCCTAACCCTAACCCTAACACCAACCCTAACCCTAACCCTAACCCTAACCCTAAACGTAACACCAACCCTAACCCTACCCAAACCCTAACTCTAACACCAACCCTAACCCTAACCCTAACCCTAACCCTAACCCTAACCCTAACCCTAACCCTAACCCTATACCTAACACCAACCCTAACCCTAACCCTAACCCTAACACCAACCCTAACCCTAACCCTAACCCTAACCCTAAACCTAACACCAACCCTAACCCTAACCCTAACCCTAACCTTAACACCATCTCTAACCCTAATCCTAAACCTAACCCTAACCCTAACACCAACCCTAACCAAAACCCTAACCCTAACCCTAACACCAACCCTAACACTAACCCTAACCCTAACCCTAACCCTATGCCTAACACGAACCCTAACCCTAACCTTAACCCTAAACCTAACCCTAACCCTAACACCAACCCTAACCCTAATCCTAATCCTAACCCTAACCCTAACCCTAACACTAACCCTAACCCTAACCCTAACCCTAACCCTTACACCAACCCTAACCCTAACCCTAATCCTAACCCTATACCTAACACCAACCCTAACCCTAACCCTAACCCTAACCCTAACACCAACCCTAACCCTAACCCTAACCCTAACACCAACACTAACCCTAATCCTAACCCTAACCCTAACCCTAACCCTAACACCAACCCTAACAGTAACCCTAACCCTAAACCTAACCCTATGCCTAACACGAACCCTAACCCTAACCCTAACCCTAACCCTAACACCAACCCTAACCCTAACCGTAACCCTAACCCTAAACGTAACACCAACCCTAAACCTAACCCAAACCCTAACCCTAACACCAACCGTAACCCTAAACCTAACCCTAACCCTAACACCAACCCTAACCCTAACCCTAACCCTAACTCTAACCCTAAACCTAACCCTAACACCAACCCTAATTCTAACCCTAACCCTAACCCTAACACCAACCCTAACCCTAACCCTAACCCTAACCCTAACCCTAACCCTAACCCTAACACCAACCCTAACCCTAACCCTAACCCTAACACCAACCTTAACCCTAATCCTAACCCTAACCCTAAAGCTAACATCAACCCTAAACCTAACCCTACCCTAAACCTAACACAAACCCTAACCCTAACCCTAACCCTAACCCTATGCCTAACACGAACCCTAACCCTAAACCTAACCCTAACCCTAACACCAACCCTAACCCTAATCCTAATCCTAACCCTAACCCTAACACTATCCCTAACCCTAACCCTAACCCTATACCTAACACCAACCCTAACCCTAACCCTAACCCTAACCCTAACCCTAACCCTAACACCAACCCTAACCCTAACCCTAAACCTAACCCTAACCCTAACCCTAACCCAAACACCAACCCTAACCCTAACCCTAACCCTAACCCTAACACCAACCCTAACCCTAATCCTAACCCTAACCCTAACCCTAACAACAACCCTAACCCTAACCCTAACCCTAACCCTAACACCAACCCTAACCCTAACCCTAACCCTAACCCTATGCCTAACACGAACCCTAACCCTAACCCTAACCCTAACCCTAACACCAACCCTAACCCTAACCCTAACCCTAACCCTAAACGTAACACCAACCCTAACCCTAACCCAAACCCTAACCCTAACACCAAACCTAACCCTAACCCTAACCCTAACCCTAACACCAACCCTAACCCTAACCCTAACCCTAACTCTAACCCTAACCCTAACCCTAACACCAAGACTAACCCTAACCCTAACCCTAAAACCAACCCTAACACTAACCCTAACCCTAACCCTAACCCTAACCATAACACCAAACCTAACCCTAATACTAACCCTAACCCTAACACCAACCCTAACCCTAATCCTAACCCTAACCCTAAACCTAACAGCAACCCTAACCCTAACCCTAACCCTAACCCTAACACCAACCCTAACCCTAAATCTAAACCTAACCCTAACCCTATGCCTAACACGAACCCTAACCCTAAACCTAACCATAACCCTAACACCAACCCTAACCCTAACCCTAACCCTAACACCAACCCTAACCCTAATCCTAACCCTAACCCTAACCCTAACCCTAACACCAACCCTAACCGTAACCCTAACCCTAACCCTAACCCTAACCCTAACACCAACCCTAACCCTAACCCTAACCCTAACCCTAAACGTAACACCAACCTTAACCCTAACCCAAACCCTAACCCTAACACCAACCCTAACCCTAACCCTAACCCTAACTCTAACCCTAACCCTAACCCTAACACCAACCCTAACCCTAACCCTAACCCTAACCCTAACACCAACCCTAACCCTAACCCTAACACCAACCCTAACCCTAATCCTAACCCTAACCCTAAAGCTAATTTCAACCCTAACCCTAACCCTAACCCTAACCCTAACACCAACCCTAACCCTAACCCTAACCCTAACCCTATGCCTAACATGAACCCTAACCCTAAACCTAACCCTAACCCTAACACCAATCCTAACCCTAATCCTAATCCTAACCCTAACCCTAATTCTAACACTAACCCTAACCCTAACCCTAACCCTAACACCAACCCTAACCCTAACCCTAACCCTAACCCTATACCTAACACCAACCCTAACCCTAACCCTAACCCTAACCCTAACACCAACCCTAACCCTAACCCTAACCCTAACAC
>NW_027669451.1:87500-90000 GCF_964194185.1 Rhinolophus hipposideros | reverse complement strand
AACCCTAACCCTAACGCCAACCCTAACCCTAACCCTAACCCTAACCCTAACCGTAACCCTAACACCAACCCTAACCCTAACCCTAACCCTAACCCTAACCCTATACCTAACACCAACCCTAACCCTAACCCTAACCCTAATCCTAACCCTAACCCTAACCCTAACCCTAACACCAACCCTAACCGTAACCCTAACCCTAACGCTAACCCTAACCCTATGCCTAACACGAACCCTAACCCTAACCCTAACCCTAACCCTAACACCAACCCTAACCCTAACCCTAACCCTAACCCTAAACGTAACACCAACCCTAACCCTAACCCAAACCCTAACTCTAACACCAACCCTAACCCTAACTCTAACCCTAACCCTAACCCTAAACCTATACCTAACACCAACCATAACCCTAACCCTAACCCTAACACCAACCCTAACCCTAACCCTAACCCTAACCCTAACACCAACCCTAACCCTAACCCTAACCCTAACCTTAACACCAACTCTAACCCTAATCCTAACCCTAACCCTAACCCTAACACCAACCCTAACCAAAACCCTAACCCTAACCCTAACACCAACCCTAACCCTAAACCTAATCCTAACCCTAACCCTAATTCTAACACTAACCCTAACCCTAACCCTAACCCTAACACCAACCCTAACCCTAACCCTAACCCTAACCCTAACCCTATACCTAACACCAACCCTAACCCTAACCCTAACCCTAACCCTAACACCAACCCTAACCCTAACCCTAACCCTAACACCAAACCTAACCCTAATCCTAACCCTAACCCTAACCCTAACCCTAACACCAACCCTAACCGTAACCCTAACCCTAACCCTAACATTAACCCTAACACCAACCCTAACCCTAACCCTAACCCTAAACCTAACACCAACCCTAACCAAAACCCTAACCCGAACCCTAACACCAACCCTAACCCTAATCCTAATCCTAACCCTAACCCTAACCCTAACACTAACCCTAAACCTAACCCTAACCCTAACCCTAACACCAACCCTAACCCTAACCCTAACCCTAACCCTAACCCTATACCTAACACCAACCCTAACCCTAACCCTAACCCTAACCTTAACACCAAACCTAACCCTAACCCTAACCCTAACACCAACCCTAACCCTAATCCTAACCCTAACCCTACCCTAACCCTAAGACCAACCCTAACCGTAACCCTAACCCTAACCCTAACCCTAACCCTATGCCTAACACGAACCCTAACCCTAACCCTAACCCTAACCCTAACACCAATCCTAACCCTAACCCTAACCCTAACCCTAAACGTAACACCAACCCTAACCCTACCCCAAACCCTAACCCTAACAACAACCCTAACCCTAACCCTAACCCTAACCCTAACACCAACCCTAACCCTAACCCTAACCCTAACTCTAACCCTAACCCTAACCCTAACACCAACCCTAACCCTAACCCTAACCCTAACCCTAACACCAACCCTAACCCTAACCCTAACCCTAACCCTAACCCTAACCCTAACCCTAACACCAACCCTAACCCTAACCCTAACCCTAACCCTAACACCAACCCTAACCCTAATCCTAACCCTAACCCTAAAGCTAACATCAACCCTAACCCTAACCCTAACCCTAACCCTAACACCAACCCTAACCCTAACCCTAACCCTAACCCTATGCCTAACACGAACCCTAATCCTAAACCTAACCCTAACCCTAACACCAACCCTAACCCTAATCCTAATCCTAACCCTAACCCTAACCCTAACACTAACCCTAACCCTAACCCTAACCCTAACACCAACACTAACCCTAACCCTAACCCTAACCCTAAACCTAACCCTATACCTAACACCAACCCTAACCCTAACCCTAACCCTAACCCTAACACCAACCCTAACCCTAACCCTAACCCTAACACCAACCCTAACCCTAATCCTAACCCTAACCCTAACCCTAACCCTAACACCAACCATAACCGTAACCCTAACCCTAACACCAACCCTAACCCTAACCCTAACCCTAACCCTAACACCAACCCTAACCCTAACCCTAACCCTAAACCCTAATCCTAACCCTAACCCTAACCCTAACCTTAACCCTAACCCTAACAAGGGCAAGGTTTACTGGTCAGCGACGGGCAAGTTCTAGGCCTCGGACTAGAAGGAGGCATGGGCGTTGGTCTAGGGCCCGAGCTAGGGCTAGTGAGAGCGGTAGGCGTAGCGCTGGGGTAGGCATAGGGCAAGGGGTGGGTGTCGAGGTAAACCTCGAGTAGGCCTAGAGCCAGGAGTGGGAGCTGTGGCTAGTGGTAGGGTTGGGGGTGGGCCTATGGGTAGGGGGAGCTGTAGGGCCAGGGTAGTGGTAGGAATAGAGGTAGTGCTAGGCGTAGGCCTAGGGCGAGGGCTAGTGCTCGGGGTAGGGTTAGTTGAAGGGCTAGTGGTTGGCAGAGGCCCACGGGCAGTGTTAGGGTTAGGGCTCATGTTAAGCCTAGGACTAGTGGTAG
>NW_027669451.1:77500-80000 GCF_964194185.1 Rhinolophus hipposideros | reverse complement strand
GAGGCCCACGGGCAGTGTTAGTCTTAGGGCTCATGTTAGGCCTAGGACTAGTGGTAGTGGTAGGGGTTGGCCGAGGGCTAGGGGTAGGTGTCACGGGAGGTCTCCGGGTAGTCCTAGGACTCCGAACGGATGTAGGGCTGGATTAGGGTTGGTAAGGGTGGGTCCAGGGAGATTTCGTAGGACAAGGGTTAGTGATCTGGCTATCGGTAGGGCAAGGTGTAATGGTCGGTGACGGGCAAGTGCTAGGCTTCGGACTAGAGTGAGCACTGGGCGTTGGTCTAGGGCCCAAAGTAGGGCTAGTCGGAGCGGTAGGCGTAGCGCTGTAGTAGGCAAAGGGCAAGGGGTGGGTGTCGGGGTAAACCTAGGAGTAGGCCTAGGACCAGGAGTGGGAGCTGTGGCTAGGGGTAGGGATGGGCGTGGGCCTATGGGTAGGGGGAGCTGTAGGGCCAGGGGTAGGGGTAGGACCAGAGGTAGTGCCAGGCGTACGACTAGGGCGAGGGGTAGTGCTCAAAGTAACCTAACCCTTACACTAACCCTAACCCTAACCCTAACCCTAACACCAACCCTAACCCTAACATTAACCCTAACCCTAACCTTAAACCTAACACCAACCCTAACCCTAATCCTAACCCTAACCCTAACCCTAACCCTAACCCTAACACCAACCCTAACCCTAACCCTAACCCTAACCCTAACCCTAAACCTAACACCAACCCTAACCCTAACCCTAACCCTAACCCTAACACCAACCCTAACCCTAATCCTAACCCTAACCCTAAAGCTAACATCAACCCTAACCCTAACCCTAACCCTAACCCTAACACCAACCCTAACCCTAACCCTAACCCTAACCCTATGCCTAACACGAACCCTAACCCTAAACCTAACCCTAACCCTAACACCAACCCTAAACCTAATCCTAATCCTAACCCTAACCCTAACCCTAACACTAACCCTAACCCTAACCCTATATCTAACACCAACCCTAACCCTAACCCTAACCCTAACCCTAACACCAACCCTAACCCTAACCCTAACACCAACCCTAACCCTAATCCTAACCCTAACCCTAACCCTAACCCTAACACCAACCATAAGGGTAACCCTAACCCTAACACCAACCCTAACCCTAACCCTAACCCTAACCCTAACACCAACCCTAACCCTAACCCTAACCCTAAACCCTAATCCTAACCCTAACCCTAACCCTAACCTTAACCCTAACCCTAACAAGGGCAAGGTTTACTGGTCAGCGACGGGCAAGTTCTAGGCCTCGGACTAGAAGGAGGCATGGGCGTTGGTCTAGGGCCCGAGCTAGGGCTAGTGAGAGCGGTAGGCGTAGCGCTGGGGTAGGCATAGGGCAAGGGGTGGGTGTCGAGGTAAACCTCGAGTAGGCCTAGAGCCAGGAGTGGGAGCTGTGGCTAGTGGTAGGGTTGGGGGTGGGCCTATGGGTAGGGGGAGCTGTAGGGCCAGGGTAGTGGTAGGAACAGAGTTAGTGCTAGGCGTAGGCCTAGGGCGAGGGGTAGTGCTCTGGGTAGGGTTAGTTGAAGGGCTAGTGGTTGCCAGAGGCCCACGGGCAGTGTTAGGGTTAGGGCTCATGTTAAGCCTAGGACTAGTGGTAGTGTTAGGTGTTGGCCGAGGACTAGGGGTAGGTGTCACGAAATGGCTCCGGGTAGTCCTAGGACTCCGAACGGATGTAGGGCTGGATTAGGGTGTGTCTAATGGTGGGTCCAGGGTGATTTCGTAGGACACGGGTTAGTGCTCTGGCTATTGGTAGGGCAAGGTGTACCGGTTGGCGACGGGCAAGTGCTAGGCTTCGGACTAGAGTGAGCACTGGGCGTTGGTCTAGGGCCCGAGGTAGGGCTAGTGGGAGCGGTAGGCGTAGCGCTGGGGTAGGCAAAGGGCAAGGGGTGGGTGTCGGGGAAAACCTCGAAGTAGGCCTAGGACCAGGAGTAAGAGCTGTGGCTAGGGGTAGGGATGGGGTGGGCCTATGGGTAGGGGTAGCTGTAGGGACTGGGGTAGGGGTAGGACCAGAGGTAGTGCTAGGCGTAGGCCTAGGGCGAGGGGTAGTGCTCGGGGTAACCTAACCCTAACCCTAACCCTAACCCTAACACTAACCCTAACCCTAACCCTAACTCTAACACCAACCCTAACCCTAACCATAACCCTAACCCTAACCCTATACCTAACACCAACCCTAACCCTAACCCTAACCCTAACACCAACCCTAACCCTAACCCTAACCCTAACCCTAACCCTAACCCTAACACCAACCCTAACCCTAACCCTAACCCTAACCTTAACACCAACTCTAACCCTAATCCTAACCCTAACCCTAACCCTAACACCAACCCTAACCAAAACCCTAACCCTAACCCTAACACCAACCCTAACCCTAAACCTAACCCTAACCCTAACCCTATGCCTAACACGAACCCTAACCCTAACCATAACCCTAAACCTAACCCTAACCCTAACACCAACCCTAACCCTAATCCTA
>NW_027669451.1:50000-75000 GCF_964194185.1 Rhinolophus hipposideros | reverse complement strand
CACTAACCCTAACCCTAACCCTAACCCTAACCCTAACACCAACCCTAACCCTAACATTAACCCTAACCCTAACCTTAAACCTAACACCAACCCTAACCCTAATCCTAACCCTAACCCTAACCCTAACCCTAACCCTAACCCTAACACCAACCCTAACCCTAACCCTAACCCTAACCCTAAACCTAACACCAACCCTAACCCTAACCCTAACCCTAACCCTAACACCAACCCTAACCCTAACCCTAACCCTAACCCTAACCCTAACCCTAAACCTAACACCAACCCTAACCCTAACCCTAACCCTAAACCCTAACCCTAACCCTAACCCTAACCCTAACCCTAACAAGGGCAAGGTGTACTGGTCAGCAACGGGCAAGTTCTAGGCCTCGGACGATAGGGAGCCATGGGCGTTGGTCTAGGGCCCGAGCTAGGGCTAGAGGGAGCGGTAGGCGTAGCGCTGTGGTAGGCAAAGGGCAAGGGGTGGGTGTCGGGGTAAACCTCGGAGTAGGCCTAGGACCAGGAGTGGGAACTGTGGCTAGGGGTAGGGATGGGGGTGTTCTTATGGGTAGGGGGAGTTGTAGGGCCAGGGGTAGGGGTAGGACCAGAGGTACTGCCAGGCGTACGCCTAAGGTGAGGAGTAGTGCTCGGGGTAACCTAACCCTAACCCTAACCCTAACCCTAACCCTAACCCTAACCCTAACACCAACCCTAACCCTAACACTAAACCTAACCCTAACCTTAAACCTAACACCAACCCTAACCCTAATCTTAACCCTAACCCTAACCCTAACCCTAACCCTAACACCAACCCTAACCCTAACCCTAACCCTAACCCTAACCCTAAACGTAACACCAACCCTAACCCTAACCCTAACCCTAACCCTAACACCAACCCTAACCCTAAACTTAACCCTAAACCCTAATCCTAAAACTAACCCTAACCCTAACCCTAACCCTAAGCCTAACACCAACCCTAAACCTAACCCTAAACCTAACCCTAACCCTAAACCTAACACCAAACTTAACCCCAACCCTAACCCTAAACTAACCCTAAACCTAACACCAACCCTAACCCTAACCCTAACCCTAACCCTAACACCAACCCTAACCCTAACCCTAACCCTAACCCTAAACCCTAACCCTAACCCTAACCCTAACCCTAACCATAACAAGGGCGAGGTGTACTGGTCAGCGACGGGCAAGTTCTAGGCCTCGGACTAGAGGGAGCCATGGGCGTTGGTCTAGGGCCCGAGCTAGGTCTAGTGGGAGCGGTAGGCGTAGTGCTGGGGTAGGCATAGGGCAAGGGGTGGGTGTCGAGGTAAACCTCGGAGTAGGCCTAGGGCCAGGAGTGGGAGCTGTGTTTAGGGGTAGGGATGGGGGTGGGCCTATAAGTAGGGGGAGCTGTAGGGCCAGGGGTAGTGGTAGGACCAGAGGGAGTGCTAGGCGTAAGCCTAGGGCGAGGGGTAGTGCTCGGGGTAGGGTTAGGTGAAGGGCTAGTGGTTGGCAGAGGCCCACGGGCAGTGTTAGGGTTAGGGCTTATGTTAGGCCTAGGACTAGTGTTAGTGGTAGGGGATGGCTGAGGGCTAAGGGTAACTGTCACGGGAGGGCTCCGGGTAGTTCTAGGACTCCGAACGGATGTAGGGCTGGATTAGGGTGTGGCTAATGGTGGGTCCAGTGTGATTTCGTAGGACACGGGTTAGTGCTCTGGCTATCGGTAGGGCAAGGTGTATTGGTTGGCGACGGGGAAGTGCTAGGCTTCGGACTAGAGTGAGCACTGGGCGTTGGTCTAGGTCCCGAGGTAGGGCAGGTGGGAGCGGAAGGCGTAGCGCTGGGGTAGGCAATGGGCAAGGGGCGGGTGTCGGGGTAAACCTCGGAGTAGGCCTAGGACCAGGAGTGGGAGCTGTGGCTAGGGGTAGGGATGGGGGTGGGTCTATGGGTAGGGGGAGCTGTAGGGCCAGGGGTAGGGGTAGGACCAGAGGTAGTGCTAGGCGTAGGCCTAGGGCGAGGGGTAGTGCTCGGGGTAACCTAACCGTAACTCTAACCCTAACCCTAACACTAACCCTAACACCAACCCTAACCCTAACCCTAACCCTAACTCTAACCCTAACCCAAACCCTAAACCTAACACCAACACTAACCCTAACCCTAAACCTAACAAGGGCAAGGTGTACTGGTCAGCGACGGGTAAGTTCTAGGCCTCGGAAGAGAGGGAGCCATGGGCGTTGGTCTAGGGCCCGAGCTAGAACTAGTGGGAGCGGTAGGCGTAGCGCTGGGGTAGGCATAGGGCAAGTGGTGGGTGTCGCGGTAAACCTCGGAGTAGGCCTAGGGCCAGGAGTGGGAGCTGTGGCTAAGGGTAGGGGTGGGGGTGCACCTATGGTTAGGGGGATCTGTAGGGCCAGGGGTAGGGGTAGGACCAGAGGTAGTGCTAGGCGTATGCCTAGGGCGAGGGGTAGTGCTCGGAGTAGGGTTAGTTGAAGGGCGAGTGGTTGGCAGAGGCCCACGGGCAGTGTTAGGGTTAGGGCTCATGTTAAGCCTAGGACAAGTGGTAGTGGTAGGGGTTGGCCGAGGGCTAGGGGTAGGTGTCAGGGGAGGGCTTCCGGTAGTTCTAGGACTCGGAACAGGTGTAGGGCTGGATTAGGGTTGGTAAGGGTGGGTCCAGGGTGATTTCGTAGGACACGGGTTACTGCTCTGGCTAACGGTAGGGCAAGGTGTACTGGTCGGCGACGGGAAAGTGCTAGGTCTCAGACTAGATGAGCACTGGGCGTTGGTCTAGGGCCCGAGCTAGGGCTAGTGAAATCGACAGGCGTAGCGCTGGGGTAGGCATAGGGCTAGGGGTTGGTGTCGGGGTAAACCTCGGAATAGGCCTAGTGCCACGAATTGGAGCTGTGGCTAGAGGTAGGGATTTGGGTGGGCCTATGGTTAGGGGGAGCTGTAGGGCCAGGGGTAGGTGTAGGACCAGAGGAAGTGTTAGGCGTAGGCCTAGGGCGAGTGGTAGTGCTCGGGGTAGGGTTAGGTGAAGGGCTAGTGGTTGGCAGAGGCCCACGGGCAGTGTTAGGGTTAGGGCTCATGTTAGGCCTAGGACTACTGTTAGTGGTAGGGGATGGCCGAGGGCTAGGGGTAGGTGTCACGGGAGGGCTCCGGGTAGTGCTAGGACTCCGAACGGATGTGGGGCATGATTAGGGTGTGGCTAATGGTGGGTCCAGGGTGATTTCGTAGGACAAGGGTTAGTGATCTGGCTATCGGTAGGGCAAGGTGTAATGGTCGGTGACGGGCAAGTGCTAGGCTTCGGACTAGAGTGAGCACTGGGCGTTGGACTAGGGCCCAAGGTAGGACTAGTGGGAGCGGTAGGCGTAGCGCTGTAGTAGGCAAAGGGCAAGGGATGGGTGTCGGGGTAAACCTCGGAGTAGGCCTAGGACCAGGAGTGGGAGCTGTGGCTAGGGGTAGGGACAGGGGTGGGCCTATGGGTTGGGGGAGCTGTAGGGCCAGGGGTAGGGGTAGGACCAGAGGTAGTGCCAGGCGTACGCCTAGGGCGAGGGGTAGTGCTCGGGGTAAACTAACCCTAACCCTAACCCTAACCCTAACCCTAACCCTAACCCTAACACCAACCCTAACCCTAACATTAACCCTAACCCTAACCTTAAACCTAACACCAACCCTAACCCTAATCCTAACCCTAACCCTAACCCTAACCCTAACACTAACACCAACCCTAACCCTAACCCTAACCCTAACCCTAACCCTAAACCTAACACCAACCCTAACCCTAACCCTAACCCTTACCCTAACACCAACCCTAACCCTAACACTAAACCTAACACCAACCCTAACCCTAACCCTAAACCTAACAAGGGCAAGGTGTACTGGTCAGCGACGGGCTAGTTCTAGGCCTCGGACGAGAGGGAGCCATGGGCGTTGGTCTAGGGCCCGAGCTAGGGATAGTGGGAGCGGTAGGCGTAGCACTGGGGTAGGCATAGGGCAAGTGGTGGGTGTCGAGGTAAACCTCGGAGTAGACCTAGTGCCAGGATTGGGAGCTGTGGCTAAGGGTAGGGGTGGGGGTGGGCCTATGGGTAGGGGGAGCTGTAGGGCCAGGGGTAGCGGCAGGACCAGAGGTAGTGCTAGGCATATGCCTAGGGCGAGGGTTAGTGCTCGTGGTAACCTAACCGTAACCCTAACCCTAACCCTAACCCTAACCCTAACCCTAACCCTAACACTAACACCAACCCTAACCCTAACCCAAACCCTAACTCTAACACCAACCCTAACCCTAACCCTAACACTAACCCTAACCCTAACCCTAACCCTAACCCTAACCCTAACCCTAACAAGGGCAAGGTGTACTGGTCAGCAACGGGCAAGTTCTAGGCCTCGGACGATAGGGAGCCATGGGCGTTGGTCTACGGCTTGAGCTAGGGCTAGAGGGAGCGGTAGGCGTAGCGCTGTGGTAGGCAAAGTGCAAGGGGTGGGTGTCGGGGTAAACCTCGGAGTAGGCCTAGGACCAGGAGTGGGAACTGTGCCTAGGGGTAGGGATGGGTGTGTTCTTATGGGTAGGGGGAGCTGCAGGGCCAGGGGTAGGTGTAGGACCAGAGGTAGTGCCAGGCGTACGCCTACGGCGAGGAGTAGTGCTCGGGGTAACCTAACCCTAACCCTAACCCTAACCCTAACCCTAACACCAACCCTAACCCTAACACTAACCCTAAAACTAACCTTAAACCTAACACCAACCCTAACCCTAATCCTAACCCTAACCCTAACCCTAACCCTAACCCTAACCCTAACACCAACCCTAACCCTAACCCTAACCCTAACCCTAACCCTAACCCTAAACCTAACACCAACCCTAACCCTAACCCTAACCCTAACCCTAACACCAAACCTAACCCTAAACTTAACCCTAAACCCTAATCCTAAAACTAACCCTAACCCTAAGCCTAACCCTAACCCTAACACCAACCCTAAACCTAACCCTAAACCTAACCCTAACCCTAAACCTAACACCAACCCTAACCCCAACCCTAACCCTAACCCTAACCCTAAACCTAACACCAACCCTAACCCTAACCCTAACCCTAACCCTAACACCAACCCTAACCCTAACCCTAACCCTAACCCTAAACCCTAACCCTAACCCTAACCCTAACCCTAACCATAACAAGGGCGAGGTGTACTGGTCAGGGACGGGCAAGTTCTAGGCCTCGGACTAGAGGGAGCCATGGGCGTTGGTCTAGGGCCCGAGCAAGGTCTAGTGGGAGCGGTAGGCGTAGCGCTGGGGTAGGCATAGGGCAAGGGGTGGGTGTCGAGGTAAACCTCGGAGTAGGCCTAGGGCCAGGAGTGGGAGCTGTGTTTAGGGGTAGGGATTGGGGTGGGCCTATAAGTAGGGGAAGCTGTAGGGCCAGGGGTAGTGGTAGGACCAGAGGGAGTGCTAGGCGAAAGCCTAGGGCGAGGGGTAGTGCTCGAGGTAGGGTTAGGTGAAGGGCTAGTGGTTGGCAGAGGCCCACGGGCAGTGTTAGGGTTAGGGCTTATGTTAGGCCTAGGACTAGTGTTAGTGGTAGGGGATGGCCGAATGCTAAGGGTAACTGTCACGGGAGGGCTCCGGGTAGTCCTAGGACTCTGAACGGATGTAGGGCTGGATTAGGGTGTGGCTAATGGTGGGTCCAGGGTGATTTCGTAGGACACGGGTTAGTGCTCTGGCTATCGGTAGGGCAAGGTGTACTGGTTGGCGACGGGGAAGTGCTAGGCTTCGGACTAGAGTGAGCACTGGGCGTTGGTCTAGGGCCCGAGGTAGGGCAGGTGGGAGCGGTAGGCGTAGCGCTGGGGTAGGCAAAGGGCAAGGGGCGGGTGTCGAGGTAAACCTCGGAGTAGGCCTAGGACCAGGACTGGGAGCTGTGGCTAGGGGTAGAAATGGGGGTGGACCTATGGGTAGGGGGAGCTGTAGGGCCAGGGGTAGGGGTAGGACCAGAGGTAGTGCTAGGCGTAGGCCTAGGGCGAGGGGTAGTGCTCGGGGTAACCTAACCCTAACCCTAATCCTAACCCTAAACCTAACCCTAACCCTAACACCAACCCTAAACCTAACCCTAAACCTAACACCAACCCTAACCCTAACCCTAACCCTAACCCTAACACCAACCCTAACCCTAATCCTAACCCTTACCCTAACCCTAACCCTAACCCTAACACCAACCCTAACCCTAACCCTAACCCTAACCCTAACCCTAACCCTAACCCTAACCCTAAACCTAACACCAACCCTAACCCTAACCCTAACCCTAACCCTAACACCAACCCTAACCCTAACCCTAACCCTAACCCTAACCCTAACCCTAACACTAAACCTAACACCAACCCTAACCCTAACCCTAAACCTACAAGGGCAAGGTGTAGTGGTCAGCGACGGGCAAGTTCTAGGCTTCGGACGATAGGGAGCCATGGGCGTTGGTCTAGGGCCCGAGCTAGGGCTAGAGGGAGCGGTAGGCGTAGCGCTGTGGTAGGCAAAGGGCAAGGGGTGGGTGTCGGGGTAACCTAGGACTAGGCCTAGGACCAGGAGTGGGAACTGTGGCTAGGGGTAGGGATGGGGGTGTTCTTATGGGTAGGGGGAGCTGTAGGGCCAGGGGTAGGGGTAGGACCAGAGGTAGTGCCAGGCGTACGCCTAGGGCGAGGATTAGTGCTCGGGGTAACCTAACCCTAACCCTAACCCTAACCCTAACCCTAACCCTAACCCTAACCCTAACACCAACCCTAACCCTAACACTCACCCTAACCCTAACCTTAAACCTAACACCAACCCTAACCCTAATCCTAACCCTAACCCTAACCCTAACCCTAACCCTAACACCAACCCTAACCCTAACCCTAACCCTAAACGTAACACCAACCCTAACCCTAACCCTAACCCTAACCCTAACACCAACCCTAACCCTAACCCTAACCCTAACCCTAAACGTAACACCAACCCTAACCCTAACCCTAACCCTAACCCTAACCCTAACCCTAACCCTAACCCTAACCTTAAACCTAACACCAACCCTAACCCTAACCCTAACCCTAACACCAACCCTAAACCTAACCCTAAACCTAACCCAAACCTAAACCTAACACCAACCCTAACCCCAACCCTAACCCTAACCCTAACCCTAAACTTAACACCAACCCTAACGCTAACCCTAACCCTAACCCTAACACCAACCCTAACCCTAACCCTAACCCTAACCCTAAACCCTAACCCTAATCCTAACCCTAACCCTAACCATAACAAGGGCGAGGTGTACTGGTCAGCGACGGGCAAGTTCTAGGCCTCGGACTAGAGGGAGCCATGGGCGTTGGTCTAGGGCCCGATCTAGGTCTAGTGGGAGCGGTAGGCGTAGCACTGGGGTAGGCATAGGGCAAGGGGTGGGTGTCGAGGTAAACCTCGGAGTAGGCCTAGGGCCAGGAGTGGGAGCTGTGTTTAGGGGTAGGGATGGGGGTGGGCCTATAAGTAGGGGGAGCTGTAGGGCCAGGGGTAGTGGTAGGACCAGAGGGAGTGCTAGGCGTAAGCCTAGGGCGAGGGGTAGTGCTCGGGGTAGGGTTAGGTGAAGGGCTAGTGGTTGGCAGAGGCCCACGGGCAGTGTTAGGGTTAGGGCTTATGTTAGGCCTAGGACTAGTGTTAGTGGTAGGGGATGGCTGAGGGCTAAGGGTAACTGTCACGGGAGGGCTCCGGGTAGTCCTAGGACTCCGAACGGATGTAGGGCTGGATTAGGGTGTGGCTAATGGTGGGTCCAGGGTGATTTCGTAGGACACGGGTTAGTGCTCTGGCTATCGGTAGGGCAAGGTGTACTGGTTGGTGACGGGGAAGTGCTAGGCTTCGGACTAGAGTGAGCACTGGGCGTTGGACTAGGGCCCGAGGTAGGGCAGGTGGGAGCGGTAGGCGTAGCGCTGGGGTAGGCAATGGGCAAGGGGCGGGTGTCGGGGTAAACCTCGGAGTAGGCCTAGGACCAGGAGTGGGAGCTGTGGCTAGGGGTAGGGATGGGGGTGGGTCTATGGGTAGGGGGAGCTGTAGGGCCAGGGGTAGGGGTAGGACCAGAGGTAGTGCTAGGCGTAGGCCTAGGGCGAGGGGTAGTGCTCGGGGTAACCTAACCGTAACCCTAACCCTAACACTAACCCTAACACCAACCCTAACCCTAATCCTAACCCTAACTCTAACCCTAACCCAAACCCTAAACCTAACACCAACACTAACCCTAACCCTAAACCTAACAAGGGCAAGGTGTACTGGTCAGCGACGGGCAAGTTCTAGGCCTCGGAAGAGAGGGAGCCATGGGCGTTGGTCTAGGGCCCGAGCTAGAACTAGTGGGAGCGGTAGGCGTAGCGCTGGGTTAGGCATAGAGCAAGTGGTGGGTGTCGCGGTAAACCTCGGAGTAGGCCTAGGGCCAGGAGTGGGAGCTGTGGCTAAGGGTAGGGGTGGGGGTGCGCCTATGGTTAGGGGGAGCTGTAGGGCCAGTGGTAGGGGTAGGACCAGAGGTAGTGCTAGGCGTATGCCTAGGGCGAGGGGTAGTGCTCGGAGTAGGGTTAGTTGAAGGGCGAGTGGTTGGCAGAGGCCCACGGGCAGTGTTAGGGTTAGGGCTCATGTTAAGCCTAGGACTAGTGGTAGTGGTAGGGGTTGGCCGAGGGCTAGGGGTAGGTGTCAGTGGAGGGCTTCTGGTAGTTCTAGGACTCGGAACAGGTGTAGGGCTGGATTAGGGTTGGTAAGGGTGGGTCCAGGGTGATTTCGTAGGACACGGGTTACTGCTCTGGCTAACGGTAGGGCAAGGTGTACTGGTCGGCGACGGGAAAGTGCTAGGTCTCAGACTAGATGAGCACTGGGCGTTGGTCTAGGGCCCGAGCTAGGGCTAGTGGGATCGACATGCGTAGCGCTGGGGTAGGCATAGGGCAAGGGGTTGGTGTCGGGGTAAACCTCGGAGTAGGACTAGTGCCACGAATTGGAGCTGTGGCTAGAGGTAGGGATTTGGGTGGGCCTATGGTTAGGGGGAGCTGTAGGGCCAGGGGTAGGTGTAGTACCAGAGGAAGTGTTAGGCGTAGGCCTAGGGCGAGTGGTAGTGCTCGGGGTAGGGTTAGGTGAAGGGCTAGTGGTTGGCAGAGGCCCACGGGCAGTGTTAGGGTTAGGGCTCATGTTACTCCTAGGACTACTGTTAGTGGTAGGGGATGGCCGAGGGCTAGGGATAGGTGTCACGGGAGGGCTCCGGGTAGTCCTAGGACTCCGAACGGATGTGGGGCATGATTAGGGTGTGGCTAATGGTGGGTCCAGGGTGATTTCGTAGGACAAGGGTTAGTGATCTGGCTATCGGTAGGGCAAGGTTTAATGGTCGGTGACGGGCAAGTGCTAGGCTTCGGACTAGAGTGAGCACTGGGCGTTGGACTAGGGCCCAAGGTAGGACTAGTGGGAGCGGTAGGCGTAGCGCTGTAGTAGGCAAAGGGCAAGGGGTGGGTGTCGGGGTAAACCTCGGAGTAGGCCTAGGACCAGGAGTGGGAGCTGTGGCTAGGGGTAGGGATGGGGGTGGGCCTATGGGTAGGGGGAGCTGTAGAGCCAGGGGTAGGGGTAGGACCAGAGGTAGTGCCAGGCGTACGCCTAGGGCGAGGAGTAGTGCTCGGGGTAAACTAACCGTAACCCTAACCCTAACCCTAACCCTAACCCTAACACCAACCCTAACTCTAACATTAACCCTAACCCTAACCTTAAACCTAACACCAACCCTAACCCTAATCCTAACCCTAACCCTAACCCTAACCCTAACCCTAACACCAACCCTAACCCTAACCCTAACCCTAACCCTAAACCTAACACCAACCCTAACCCTAACCCTAACCATAACCCTAACACCAACCCTAACCCTAACCCTTACCCTAACCCTAACCCTAACACTAAACCTAACACCAACCCTAACCCTAACCCTAAACCTAACAAGGGCAAGGTGTAATGGTCAGCGACGGGCAAGTTCTAGGCCTCGGACGAGAGGGAGCCATGGGCGGTGGTCTAGGGCCCGAGGTAGGGATAGTGGGAGAGGTAGGCGTAGCACTGGGGTAGGCATAGGGCAAGTGGTGGGTGTCGAGGTAAACCTCGGAGTAGGCCTAGTGCCAGGATTGGGAGCTGTGGCTAAGGGTAGGGGTGGGGGTGGGCCTATGGGTAGGGGGAGCTGTAGGGCCAGGGGTAGCGGCAGGACCAGAGGTAGTGCTAGGCATATGCCTAGGGCGAGGGGTAGTGCTCGTGGTAACCTAACCGTAACCCTAACCCTAACCCTAACCCTAACCCTAACCCTAACACTAACACCAACCCTAACCCTAACCCTAACCTTAACCCTAACCCTAAACCTAACACCAACCCTAAGCCTAACCCAAACCCTAACTCTAACACCAACCCTAACCCTAACCCTAACACTAAACCCTAACCCTAACCCTAACCCTAACCCTAACCCTAACCCTAACAAGGGCAAGGTGTACTGGTCAGCAACGGGCAAGATCTAGGCCTCGGACGAGACGGAGCCATGGGCGTTGGTCTAGGGCCCGAGCTAGGGCTAGTGGGAGCGGTAGGCGTAGCGCTGGGGTAGGCATAGGGCAAGTGGTGGGTGTCGAGGTAAACCTCGGAGTAGGCCTAGTGCCAGGAGTGGGAGCTGTGGCTAAGGGTAGGTGTGGGGTGGGCCTATGGGTAGGGGGAGCTGTAGGGCCAGGGGTAGCGGTAGGACCAGAGGTAGTGCTAGGCGTATGCCTAGGGCGAGGGGTAGTGCTCGGGGTAACCTAACCGTAACCCTAACCCTAACCCTAACCCTAACCCTAACACCAACCCTAACACTAATCCTAACCCTAAACCTAACCCTAAACCTAACACCAACCCTAACCCTAACCCTAACCCTAACCCTAACACCAACCCTAACCCTAACCCTAACCCTAAACCCTAATCTTAACCCTAACCCTAACCCTAACCCTAACCCTAACAAGGGCAAGGTGTGCTGGTCAGCAACGGGCAAGTTCTAGGCCTCGGACGATAGGGAGCCATGGGCGTTGGTCTAGGGCCCGAGCTAGGGCTAGAGGGAGCGGTAGGCGTAGCGCTGTGGTAGGCAAAGGGCAAGGGGTGGGTGTCGGGGTAAACCTCGGAGTAGGCCTAGGACCAGGAGTGGGAACTGTGGCTAGGGGTAGGGATGGGTGTGTTCTTATGGGTAGGGGGAGCTGTAGGGCCAGGGGTAGGTGTAGGACCAGAGGTAGTGCCAGGCGTACGCCTATGGCGAGGAGTAGTGCTCGGGGTAACCTAACCCTAACCCTAAACCTAACCCTAACACCAACCCTAACCCTAACACTAACCCTAACACTAACCTTAAACCTAACACCAACCCTAACCCTAATCCTAACCCTAACCCTAACCCTACCCTAACACCAACCCTAACCCTAACCCTAACACTAACCCTAACCCTAACCCTAAACCTAACACCAACCCTAACCCTAACCCTAACCCTAACCCTAACACCAACCCTAACCCTAAACTTAACACTAAACCCTAATCCTAAAACTAACCCTAACCCTAAGCCTAACCCTAACCCTAATACCAACCCTAAACCTAACCCTAAACCTAACCCTAACCCTAAACCTAACACCAACCCTAACCCCAACCCTAACCCTAACCCTAAACCTAACACCAACCCTAACCCTAACCCTAACCCTAACCCTAACACCAACCCTAACCCTAACCCTAACCCTAACCCGAACCCTAACCCTAAACCCTAACCCTAACCCTAACCCTAACCCTAACGATAACAAGGGCGAGGTGTACTGGTCAACGACGGGCAAGTTCTAGGCCTCGAACTAGAGGGAGCCATGGGCGTTGGTCTAGGGCCCGAGCTAGGGCTAGTGAGAGCGGTAGGCGTAGCGCTGGGGTAGGCATAGGGCAAGGGGTGGGTGTCGAGGTAAACCTCGGAGTAGGCCTAGGGCCAGGAGTGGGAGCTGTGTTTAGGGGTAGGGATGGGGGTGGGCCTATAAGTAGGGGAGCTGTAGGGCCAGGGGTAGTGGTAGGACCAGAAGGAGTGCTAGGCCTAAGCCTAGGGCGAGGGGTAGTGCTCGGGGTAGGGTTAGGTGAAGGGCTAGTGGTTGGCAGAGGCCCACGGGCAGTGTTAGGGTTAGGGCTTATGTTAGGCCTAGGACTAGTGTTAGTGGTAGGGGATGGCCGAAGGCTAAGGGTAACTGTCACGGGAGGGCTCCGGGTAGTCCTAGGACTCTGAACGGATGTAGGGCTGGATTAGGGTGTGGCTAATGGTGGGTCCAGGGTGATTTCGTAGGACACGGGTTAGTGCTCTGGCTATCGGTAGGGCAAGGTGTACTGGTTGGCGACGGGGAAGTGCTAGGCTTCGGACTAGAGTGAGCACTGGACGTTGGTCTAGGGCCCGAGGTAGGGCAGGTGGGAGCGGTAGGCGTAGCGCTGGGGTAGGCAAAGGGCAAGGGGCGGGTGTCGGGGTAAACCTCGGAGTAGGCCTAGGACCAGGAGTGGGAGCTGTGGCTAGGGGTAGGGATGGGGGTGGACCTATTGGTAGGGGGAGCTGTAGGGCCAGGGGTAGGGGTAGGACCAGAGGTAGTGCTAGGCGTAGGCCTAGGGCGAGGGGTAGTGCTCGGGGTAACCTAACCCTAACCCTAACCCTAACCCTAACCCTAACCCTAACACCAACCCTAACCCTAACCCTAAACCTAACACCAACCCTAACCCTAACCCTAACCCTAACCCTAACACCAACCCTAACCCTAATCCTAACCCTTACCCTAACCCTAACCCTAACCCTAACACCAACCCTAACCCTAACCCTAACCCTAACCCTAACCCTATTCCTAACCCTAAACCTAACACCAACCCTAACCCTAACCCTAACCCTAACAAAAACCCCAACCCTAACCCTAACCCTAACCCTAACACTAAACCTAACACCAACCCTAACCCTAACCCTAAACCTACAAGGGCAAGGTGTAGTGGTCAGCGACGGGCAAGTTCTAGGCCTCGGACGAGAGGGAGCCATGGGCGGTGGTCTAGGGCCCGAGCTAGGGATAGTGGGAGCGGTAGGCGGAGCACTGGGGTAGGCATAGGGCAAGTGGTGGGTGTCGAGGTAAACCTCGGAGTAGGCCTAGTGCCAGGATTGGGAGCTGTGGCTAAGGGTAGGGGTGGGGATGGGCCTATGTATAGGGGGAGCTGTAGGGCCAGGGGTAGCGGCAGGACCAGAGGTAGTGCTAGGCATATGCCTAGGGCGAGGGGTAGTGCTCGTGGTAACCTAACCGTAACCCTAACCCTAACCCTAACCCTAACCCTAACACTAACACCAACCCTTACCCTAACCCTAACCCTAACCCTAAACCTAACACCAACCCTAACCCTAACCCAAACCCTAACTCTAACACCAACCCTAACCCTAACACTAAACCCTAACCCTAACCCTAACCCTAACCCTAACCCTAACCCTAACAAGGGCAAGGTGTACTGGTCAGCAACGGGCAAGTTCTAGGCCTCGGATGAGACGGAGCCATGGGCATTGGTCTAGGGCCCGAGCTAGGGCTAGTGGGAGCGGTAGGCGTAGCGCTGGGGTAGGCATAGGGCAAGTGGTGGGTGTCGAGGTAAACCTCAGAGTAGGCCTAGTGCCAGGAGTGGGAGCTGTGGCTAAGGGTAGGGGTGGGGGTTGGCCTATGGGTAGGGGGAGCTGTAGGGCCAGGTGTAGCGGTAGGACCAGAGGTAGTGCTAGGCGTATGCCTAGGGCGAGGGGTAGTGCTCGGGGTAACCTAACCGTAACCCTAACCCTAACCCTAACCCTAACCCTAACACCAACCCTAACACTAATCCTAACCCTAACCCTAACCCTAAACCTAACACCAACCCTAACCCTAACCCTAACCCTAACCGTAACACCAACCCTAACCCTAACCCTAACCCTAAACCCTAACCCTAACCCTAACCCTAACCCTAACCATAACAAGGGCAAGGTGTACTGGTCAGCAACGGGCAAGTTCTAGGCCTCGGACGATAGGGAGCCATGGGCGTTGGACTAGGGCCCGAACTAGGGCTAGAGGGAGCGGTAGGCGTAGCGCTGTGGTAGGCAAAGGGCAAGGGGTGGGTGTCGGGGTAAACCTCGGAGTAGGCCTAGGACCAGGAGTGGGAACTGTGGCTAGGGGTAGGGATGGGGGTGTTCTTATGGGTAGAAGGAGCTGTAGGGCCAGGGGTAGGGGTAGGACCAGAGGTAGTGCCAGGCGTACGCCTAGGGCGAGGAGTAGTGCTCGGGGTAACCTAACCCTAACCCTAACCCTAACCCTAACCCTAACCCTAAACCTAACACCAACCCTAATCCTAACCCTAACCCTAACCCTAACACCAACCCTAACCCTAACCCTAACCCTAACCCTAAACCCTAACCCTAACCCTAACCCTAATCCTAACCATAACAAGGGCGAGGTGTACTGGTCAGCGACGGGCAAGTTCTAGGCCTCAGACTAGAGGGAGCCATGGGCGTTGGTCTAGGGCCCGAGCTAGGTCTAGTGGGAGCGGTAGGCGTAGCGCTGGGGTAGGCAGAGGCCCACGGGCAGTGTTAGGGTTAGGGCTTATGTTAGGCCTAGGACTAGTGTTAGTGGTAGGGGATGGCCGAGGGCTAAGGGTAACTGTCACGGGAGGGCTCCGGGTAGTCCTAGGACTCCGAACGGATGTAGGGCTGGATTAGCGTGTGGCTAATGGTGGGTCCAGGGTGATTTCGTAGGACACGGGTTAGTGCTCTGGCTATCGGTAGGGCAAGGTGTACTGGTTGGCGACGGGGAAGTGCTAGGCTTCGGACTAGAGTGAGCACTGGGCGTTGGTCTAGGGCCCGAGGTAGGGCAGGTGGGAGCGGTAGGCGTAGCGCTGGGGTAGGCAAAGGGCAAGGGGCGGGTGTCGGGGTAAACCTCGGAGTAGGCCTAGGACCAGGAGTGGGAGCTGTGGCTAGGGGTAGGGATGGGGGTGGGTCT
The DNA here is from genome assembly GCF_964194185.1 of Rhinolophus hipposideros. Classification (NCBI taxonomy): domain Eukaryota; kingdom Metazoa; phylum Chordata; class Mammalia; order Chiroptera; family Rhinolophidae; genus Rhinolophus; species Rhinolophus hipposideros. The sequence goes on along the minus strand of NW_027669451.1, from coordinate 60,027 downwards.
ATGGGTAGGGGGAGCTGTAGGGCCAGGGGTAGGGGTAGGACCAGAGGTAGTGCTAGGCGTAGGCCTAGGGCGAGGGGTAGTGCTCGGGGTAACCTAACCGTAACCCTAACCCTAACCCTAACACTAACCCTAACACCAACCCTAACCCCAACCCTAACCATAACTCTAACCCTAACCCAAACCCTAAACCTAACACCAACACTAACCCTAACCCTAAACCTAACAAGGGCAAGGTGTACTGGTCAGCGACGGGCAAGTTCTAGGCCTCGGACGAGAGGGAGCCATGGGCGTTGGTCTAGGGCCCGAGCTAGAACTAGTGGGAGCGGTAGGCGTAGCGCTGGGGTAGGCATAGGGCAAGTGGTGGGTGTCGCGGTAAACCTCGGAGTAGGCCTAGGGCCAGGAGTGGGAGCTGTTTCTAAGGGTAGGGGTGGGGGTGCGCCTATGGTTATGGGGAGCTTTAGGGCCAGTGGTAGGGGTAGGACCAGAGGTAGTGCTAGGCGTATGCCTAGGGCGAGGGGTAGTGCTCGGAGTAGGGTTAGTTGAAGGGCGAGTGGTTGGCAGAGGCCCACGGACAGTGTTAGGGTTAGGGCTCATGTTAAGCCTAGGACTAGTGGTAGTGGTAGGGGTTGGCCGAGGGCTAGGGGTAGGTGTCACGGGAGGGCTCCGTGTAGTTCTAGGACTCGGAACAGGTGTAGGGCTGGATTAGGGTTGGTAAGGGTGGGTCCAGGGTGATTTCGTAGGACATGGGTTACTGCTCTGGCTAACGGTAGGGCAAGGTGTACTGGTCGGCGACGGGAAAGTGCTAGGTCTCGGACTAGATGAGCACTGGGCGTTGGTCTAGGTCCCGAGCTAGGGCTAGTGGGATCGACAGGCGTAGCGCTGGGGTAGGCATAGGGCAAGGGGTTGGTGTCGGGGTAAACCTCGGAGTAGGCCTAGTGCCAAGAGTTGGAGCTGTGGCTAGAGGTAGGGATTTGGGTGGGCCTATGGTTAGGGGGAGCTGTAGGGCCAGGGGTAGGTGTAGGACCAGAGGAAGTGTTAGGCGTAGGCCTAGGGCGAGGGGTAGTGCTCGGGGTAGAGTTAGGTGAAGGGCTAGTGGTTGGCAGAGGCCCACGGGCAGTGTTAGGGTTAGGGCTCATGTTAGGCCTAGGACTACTGTTAGTGGTAGGGGATGGCCGAGGGCTAGGGGTAGGTGTCACGGGAGGGCTCCGGGTAGTCCTAGGACTCCGAAGGGATGTGGGGCATGATTAGGGTGTGGCTAATGGTGGGTCCAGGGTGATTTCGTAGGACAAGGGTTAGTGATCTGGCTATCGGTAGGGCAAGGTGTAATGGTCGGTGACGGGCAAGTGCTAGGCTTCGGACTAGAGTGAGCACTGGGCGTTGGACTAGGGCCCAAGGTAGGACTAGTGGGAGCGGTATGCGTAGCGCTGTAGTAGGCAAAGGGCAAGGGTTGGGTGTCGGGGTAAACCTCGGAGTAGGCCTAGGACCAGGAGTGGGAGCTGTGGCTAGGGGTAGGGATGGGGTTGGGCCTATGGGTAGGGGGAGCTGTAGGGCCAGGGGTAGGGGTAGGACCAGAGGTAGTGCCAGGCGTACGCCTAGGGCGAGGGGTAGTGCTCGGGGTAAACTAACCCTAACCCTAAACCTAACCCTAACCCTAACCCTAACCCTAACCCTAACACCAAGCCTAACCCTAACATTAACCCTAACCCTAACCTTAAACCTAACACCAACCCTAACCCTAATCCTAACCCTAACCCTAACCCTAACCCTAACCCTAACACCAACCCTAACCCTAACCCTAACCCTAACCCTAAACCTAACACCAACCCTAACCCTAACCCTAACCCTAACCCTAACACTAACCCTAACCCTAACCCTTACCCTAACCCTAACCCTAACACTAAACCTAACACCAACCCTAACCCTAACCCTAAACCTAACAAGGGCAAGGTGTAATGGTCAGCGACGGGCAAGTTCTAGGCCTCGGACGAGAGGGAGCCATGGGCGGTGGTCTAGGGCCCGAGCTAGGGATAGTGGGAGCGGTAGTCGTAGCACTGGGGTAGGCATAGGGCAAGTGGTGGGTGTCGAGGTAAACCTCGGAGTAGGCCTAGTGCCAGGATTGGTAGCTGTGGCTAAGGGTAGGGGTGGGGGTGGGCCTATTGGTAGGGGGAGCTGTAGGGCCAGGGGTAGCGGCAGGACCAGAGGTAGTGCTAGGCATATGCCTAGGGCGAGGGGTAGTGCTCGTGGTAACCTAACCGTAACCCTAACCCTAACCCTAACCCTAACCCTAACACTAACACCAACCCTAACCCTAACCCTAACCCTAACCCTAACCCTAAACCTAACACCAACCCTAAGCCTAACCCAAACCCTAACTCTACACCAACCCTAACCCTAACCCTAACACTAAACCCTAACCCTAACCCTAACCCTAACCCTAACCCTAACAAGGGCAAGGTGTACTGGTCAGCAACGGGCAAGATCTAGGCCTCGGACGAGACGGAGCCATGGGCGTTGGTCTAGGGCCCGAGCTAGGGCTAGTGGGAGCGGTAGGCGTAACGCTGGGGTAGGCATAGGGCAAGTGGTGGGTGTCGAGGTAAACCTCGGAGTAGGCCTAGTGCCAGGAGTGGGAGCTGTGGCTAAGGGTAGGTGTGGGGTGGGCCTATGGGTAGGGGGAGCTGTAGGGCCAGGGGTAGCGGTAGGACCAGAGGTAGTGCTAGGCGTATGCCTAGGGCGAGGGGTAGTGCTCGGGGTAACCTAACCGTAACCCTAACCCTAACCCTAACCCTAACCCTAACACCAACCCTAACACTAATCCTAACCCTAACCCTAACCCTAAACCTAACACCAACCCTAACCCTAACCCTAACCCTAACCCTAACACCAACCCTAACCCAATCCCTAACCCTAAACCCTAACCTTAACCCTAACCCTAACCCTAACCCTAACCCTAACAAGGGCAAGGTGTACTGGTCAGCAACGGGCAAGTTCTAGGCCTCGGACGATAGGGAGCCATGGGCGTTGGTCTAGGGCCCGAGCTAGGGCTAGAGGGAGCGGTAGGCGTAGCGCTGTGGTAGGCAAAGGGCAAGGGGTGGGTGTCGGGGTAAACCTCGGAGTAGGCCTAGGACCAGGAGTGGGAACTGTGGCTAGGGGTAGGGATGGGTGTGTTCTTATGGGTAGGGGGAGCTGTAGGGCCAGGGGTAGGTGTAGGACCAGAGGTAGTGCCAGGCGTACGCCTATGGCGAGGAGTAGTGCTCGGGGTAACCTAACCCTAACCCTAACCCTAACCCTAACACCAACCCTAACCCTAACACTAACCCTAACACTAACCTTAAACCTAACACCAACCCTAACCCTAATCCTAACCCTAACCCTAACCCTAACCCTAACCCTAACACCAACCCTAACCCTAACCCTAACACTAACCCTAACCCTAACCCTAAACCTAACACCAACCCTAACCCTAACCCTAACCCTAACCCTAACACCAACCCTAACCCTAAACTTAACCCTAAACCCTAATCCTAAAACTAACCCTAACCCTAAGCCTAACCCTAACCCTAACACCAACCCTAAACCTAACCCTAAACCTAAACCTAACCCTAAACCTAACACCAACCCTAACCCCAACCCTAACCCTAACCCTAAACCTAACACCAACCCTAACCCTAACCCTAACCCTAACCCTAACACCAACCCTAACCCTAACCCTAACCCTAACCCTAACCCTAAACCCTAAAACTAACCCTAACCCTAACCCTAACGATAACAAGGGCGAGGTGTACTGGTCAACGACGGGCAAGTTCTAGGCCTAGGACTAGAGGGAGCCATGGGCGTTGGTCTAGGGCCCGAGCTAGGTCTAGTGGGAGCGGTAGGCGTAGCGCTGGGGTAGGCATAGGGCAAGGGGTGGGTGTCGAGGTAAACCTCGGTGTAGGCCTAGGGCCAGGAGTGTGAGCTGTGTTTAGGGGTAGGGATGGGGGTGGGCCTATAAGTAGGGGGAGCTGTAGGGCCAGGGGTAGTGGTAGTACCAGAGGGAGTGCTAGGCGTAAGCTTAGGGCGAGGGGTAGTGCTCGGGGTAGGGTTAGGTGAAGGGCTAGTGGTTGGCAGAGGCCCACGGGCAGTGTTAGGGTTAGGGCTTATGTTAGGCCTAGGACTAGTGTTAGTGGTAGGGGATGGCCGAAGGCTAAGGGTAACTGTCACGGGAGGGCTCCGGGTAGTCCTAGGACTCTGAACGGATGTAGGGCTGGATTAGGGTGTGGCTAATGGTGGGTCCAGGGTGATTTCGTAGGACACGGGTTAGTGCTCTGGCTATCGGTAGGGCAAGGTGTACTGGTTGGCGACGGGGAAGTGCTAGGCTTCGGACTAGAGTGAGCACTGGGCGTTGGTCTAGGGCCCGAGGTAGGGCAGGTGGGAGCGGTAGGCGTAGCGCTGGGGTAGACAAAGGGCAAGGGGCGGGTGTCGGGGTAAACCTCGGAGTAGGCCTAGGACCAGGAGTGGGAGCTGTGGCTAGGGGTAGGGATGGGGGTGGACCTATTGGTAGGGGGAGCTGTAGGGCCAGGGGTAGGGGTAGGACCAGAGGTAGTGCTAGGCGTAGGCCTAGGGCGAGGGGTAGTGCTCGGGGTAACCTAACCCTAACCCTAACCCTAACCCTAACCCTAACCCTAACCCTAACACCAACCCTAACCCTAACCCTAAACCTAACACCAACCCTAACCCTAACCCTAACCCTAACCCTAACACCAACCCTAACCCTAATCCTAACCCTTACCCTAACCCTAACCCTAACCCTAACACCAACCCTAACCCTAACCCTAACCCTAACCCTATTCCTAACCCTAAACCTAACACCAACCCTAACCCTAACCCTAACCCTAACCCTAACACCAACCCTAACCATAACCCTAACCCTAACCCTAACACTAAACCTAACACCAACCCTAACCCTAACCCTAAACCTACAAGGGCAAGGTGTAGTGGTCAGCGACGGGCAAGTTCTAGGCCTCGGACGAGAGGGAGCCATGGGCGGTGGTCTAGGGCCCGAGCTAGGGATACTGGGAGCGGTAGGCGTAGCACTGGGGTAGGCATAGGGCAAGTGGTGGGTGTCGAGGTAAACCTCGGAGTAGGCCTAGTGCCAGGATTGGGAGCTGTGGCTAAGGGTAGTGGTGGGAACGGGCCTATGGGTAGGGGGAGCTGTAGGGCCAGGGGTAGCGGCAGGACCAGAGGTAGTGCTAGGCATATGCCTAGGGCGAGGTGTAGTGCTCGTGGTAACCTAACCGTAACCCTAACCCTAACCCTAACCCTAACCCTAACACTAACACCAACCCTAACCCTAACCCTAACCCTAACCCTAACCCTAAACCTAACACCAACCCTAACCCTAACCCAAACCCTAGCTCTAACACCAACCCTAACCCTAACCCTAACACTAAACCCTAACCCTAACCCTAACCCTAACCCTAACCCTAACCCTAACAAGGGCAAGGTGTACTGGTCAGCAACGGGCAAGTTCTAGGCCTCGGACGAGACGGAGCCATGGGCGTTGGTCTAGGGCCCGAGCTAGGGCTAGTGGGAGCGGTAGGCGTAGCGCTGGGGTAGGCATAGGGCAAGTGGTGGGTGTCGAGGTAAACCTCAGAGTAGGCCTAGTGCCAGGAGTGGGAGCTGTGGCTAAGGGTAGGGGTGGGGGTGGGCCTATGGGTAGGGGGAGCTGTAGGGCCAGGGGTAGCGGTAGGACCAGAGGTAGTGCTAGGCGTATGCCTAGGGCGAGGGGTAGTGCTCGGGGTAACCTAACCGTAACCCTAACCGTAACCCTAACACCAACCCTAACACTAATCCTAACCCTAACCCTAACCCTAAACCTAACACCAACCCTAACCCTAACCCTAACCCTAACCGTAACACCAACCCTAACCCTAACCCTAACCCTAAACCCTAACCCTAACCCTAACCCTAACCCTAACCATAACAAGGGCAAGGTGTACTGGTCAGCAACGGGCAAGTTCTAGGCCTCGGACGATAGGGAGCCATGGGCGTTGGACTAGGGCCCGAGCTAGGGCTAGAGGGAGCGGTAGGCGTAGCGCTGTGGTAGGCAAAGGGCAAGGGGTGGGTGTCGGGGTAAACCTCGGAGTAGGCCTAGGACCAGGAGTGGGAACTGTGGCTAGGGGTAGGGATGGGGGTGTTCTTATGGGTAGAAGGAGCTGTAGGGCCAGGGGTAGGGGTAGGACCAGAGGTAGTGCCAGGCGTACGCCTAGGGCGAGGAGTAGTGCTCGGGGTAACCTAACCCTAACCCTAACCCTAACCCTAACCCTAACCCTAAACCTAACACCAACCCTAATCCTAACCCTAACCCTAACCCTAACACCAACCCTAACCCTAACCCTAACCCTAACCCTAAACCCTAACCCTAACCCTAACCCTAATCCTAACCATAACAAGGGCGAGGTGTACTGGTCAGCGACGGGCAAGTTCTAGGCCTCAGACTAGAGGGAGCCATGGGCGTTGGTCTAGGGCCCGAGCTAGGTCTAGTGGGAGCGGTAGGCGTAGCGCTGGGGTAGGCATAGGGCAAGGGGTGGGTGTCGAGGTAAACCTCGGAGTAGGCCTAGGGCCAGGAGTGGGAGCTGTGGCTAGGGGTAGGGGTGGGGGTGGGCCTATGGGTAGGGGGAGCTGTAGGGACTGTGGTAGGGTTAGGACCAGAGGTAGTGCTAGGCGTAGGCCTAGGGCGAGGGGTAGTGCTCGGCGTAACCTAACCCTAACCCTAACCCTAACCCTAACACTAACCCTAACGCTAACCCTAACTCTAACACCAACCCTAACCCTAACCCTAACCCTAACCCTAACCCTATACATAACACCAACCCTAAACCTAACCCTAACCCTAACGCCAACCCTAACCCTAACCCTAACCCTAACCCTAACCCTAACACCAACCCTAACCCTAACCCTAACCCTAACCTTAACACCAACTCTAACCCTAATCCTAACCCTAACCCTAACCCTAACACCAACCCTAACCAAAACCCTAACCCTAACCCTAACACCAACCCTAACCCTAACCCTAACCCTAACCCTAAACCTATGCCTAACACGAACCCTAACCCTAACCCTAACCCTAAACCTAACCCTAACCCTAACACCAACCCTAACGCAAATCCTAATCCTAACCCTAACCCTAACCCTAACACTAACCCTAACCCTAACCCTAACCCAAACACCAACCCTAACCCTAACCCTAACCCTAACCCTAACCCTATACCTAACACCAACCCTAACCCTAACCCTAACCCTAACCCTAACACCAACCTAACCCTAACCCTAACCCTAACACCAACCCTAACCCTAATCCTAACCCTAACCCTAACCCTAACCCTAACACCAACCCTAACCGTAACCCTAACCCTAACCCTAACCCTAACCCTATGCCTAACACGAACCCTAACCCTAACCCTAACCCTAACCCTAACACCAACCCTAACCCTAACCCTAACCCTAACCCTAAACGTAACACCAACCCTAACCCTAACCCAAACCCTAACTCTAACACCAACCCTAACCCTAACCCTAATCCTAACCCTAACCCTAACCCTATACCTAACACCAACCCTAACCCTAACCCTACCCCTAACACCAACCCTAACCCTAACCCTAACCCTAACCCTAACACCAACCCTAACCCTAACCCTAACCCTAACCTTAACACCAACTCTAACCCTAATCCTAACCCTAACCCTAACCCTAAAACCAACACTAACCAAAATCCTAACCCTAACCCTAACACCAACCCTAACCCTAACCCTAACCCTAACCCTAACCCTATGCCTAACACGAACCCTAACCCTAACCCTAACCCTAAACCTAACCCTAACCCTAACACCAACCCTAACCCTAATCCTAATCCTAACCCTAAGCCTAACCCTAACACTAACCCTAACCCTAACCCTAACCCTAACCCTAACACCGACCCTAACCCTAACCCTAACCCTAACCCTAACCCTAACCCTATACCTAACACCAACCCTAACCCTAACCCTAACCCTAACCCTAACACCAACCCTAACCCTAACCCTAACCCTAACACCAACCCTAACCCTAATCCTAACCCTAACCCTAACCCTAACCCTAACACCAACCCTAACCGTAACTCTAACCCTAACCCTAACCCTAACCCTATGCCTAACACGAACCCTAACCCTAACCCTAACCCTAACCCTAACCCTGACACCAACCCTAACCCTAACCCTAACCCTAACCCTAAATGTAACACCAACCCTAACCCTAACCCAAACCCTAACCCTAACACCAACGCTAACCCTAACCCTAACCCTAACCCTAACACCAACCCTAACCCTAACCCTAACCCCAACTCTAACCCTAACCCTAACCCTAACACCAACCCTAACCCTAACCCTAACCCTAACCCTAACACCAACCCTAACCCTAACCCTAACCCTAACCCTAAACCTAACCCTAACACCAACCCTAACCCTAACCCTAACCCTAACCCTAACACCAACCATAACCCTAATCCTAACCCTAACCCTAAAGCTAACATCAACCCTAACCCTAACCCTTACCCTAACACCAACCCTAACCCTAACCCTAACCCTAACCCTAACCCTAACCCTATGCCTAACACGAACCCTAACCCTAAACCTAACACTAACCCTAACACCAACCCTAACCCTAATCCTAATCCTAACCCTAACCCTAACCCTAACACTAACCCTAACCCTAACCCTAACCCTATACCTAACACCAACCCTAACCCTAACCCTAACCCTAACCCTAACCCTAACACCAACCCTAACCCTAACCCTAAACCTAACCCTAACCCTAACCCTAACCCAAACACCAACCCTAATCCTAACCCTAACCCTAACCCTAACACCAACCCTAACCCTAATCCTAACCCTAACCCTAACCCTAACAACAACCCTAACCCTAACCCTAACCCTAACCCTAACACCAACCCTAACCCTAACCCTAACCCTAACCCTAACCCTATGCCTAACACGAACCCTAACCCTAACCCTAACCCTAACCCTAACACCAACCCTAACCCTAACCCTAACCCTAACCCTAAACGTAACACCAACCCTAACCCTAACCCAAACCCTAAACCTAACACCAACCCTAACCCTAACCCTAACCCTAACCCTAACACCAACCCTAACCCTAACCCTAACCCTAAAACCAACCCTAACCCTAACCCTAACCCTAACCCTAACCCTAACCCTAACCATAACACCAACCCTAACCCTAATTCTAACCCTAACCCTAACACCAACCCTAACCCTAATCCTAACCCTAAACCTAAACCTAACATCAACCCTAACCCTAACCCTAACCATAACCCTAACACCAACCCTAACCCTAACCCTAACCCTAACCCTAACCCTATGCCTAACACGAACCCTAACCCTAAACCTAACCCTAACCCTAACCAACCCTAACCCTAATCCTAATCCTAACCCTAACCCTAACCCTAACACTAACCCTAACCCTAACCCTAACCCTAACACCAACCCTAACCCTAACCCTAACCCTAACCCTAACCCTATACCTAACACCAACCCTAACCCTAACCCTAACCCTAACACCAACCCTAACCCTAACCCTAACCCTAACACCAACCCTAACCCTAATCCTAACCCTAACCCTAACCCTAACCCTAACACCAACCCTAACCGTAACCCTAACCCTAACCCTAACCCTAACCCTAACACCAACCCTAACCCTAACCCTAACCCTAACCCTAACACCAACCCTAACCCTAACCCTAACCCTAAACCCTAATCCTAACCCTAACCCTTACCCTAACCTTAACCCTAACCCTAACAAGGGCAAGGTTTACTGGTCAGCGACGGGCAAGTTCTAGGCCTCTAACTAGAAGGAGGCATGGGCGTTGGTCTAGGGCCCGAGCTAGGGCTAGTGAGAGCGGTAGGCGTAGCGCTGGGGTAGGCATAGGGCAAGGGGTGGGTGTCGAGGTAAACCTCGAGTAGGCCTAGAGCCAGGAGTGGGAGCTGTGGCTAGTGGT
>NW_027669451.1:40000-45000 GCF_964194185.1 Rhinolophus hipposideros | reverse complement strand
TAATCCTAACCCTAACCCTAACCCTAACCCTAACACCAACCCTAACCGTAACCCTAACCCTAACCCTAACACCAACCCTAACCCTAACCCTAACCCTAACCCTAACCCTAACCCTAACCCTAACACCAACCCTAACCCTAAACCCTAATCCTAACCCTAACCCTTACCCTAACCTTAACCCTAACCCTAACAAGGGCAAGATTTACTGGTCAGCGACGGGCAAGTTCTAGGCCTCGAACTAGAAGGAGGCATGGGCGTTGGTCTAGGGCCCGAGCTAGGGCTAGTGAGAGCGGTAGGCGTAGCGCTGGGGTAGGCATAGGGCAAGGGGTGGGTGTCGAGGTAAACCTCGAGTAGGCCTAGAGCCAGGAGTGGGAGCTGTGACTAGTGGTAGGGTTGGGGGTGGGCCTATGGGTAGGGGGAGCTGTAGGGCCAGGGTAGTGGTAGGAACAGAGGTAGTGCTAGGCGTAGGCCTAGGGCGAGGGGTAGTGCTCGGGGTAGGGTTAGTTGAAGGGCTAGTGGTTGGCAGAGGCCCACGGGCAGTGTTAGGGTTAGGGCTCATGTTATGCCTAGGACTAGTGGTAGTGGTAGGGGTTGGCCGAGGACTAGGTGTAGGTGTCACGAAATGGCTCCGGGTAGTCCTAGGACTCCGAACGGATGTAGGGCTGGATTAGGGTGTGGCTAATGGTGGGTCCAGGGTGATTTCGTAGGACACGGGTTAGTGCTCTGGCTATTGGTAGGGCAAGGTGTACCGGTTGGCGACGGGCAAGTGCTAGGCTTCGGACTAGAGTGAGCACTGGGCGTTGGTCTAGGGCCCGAGGTAGGGCTAGTGGGAGCGGTAGGCGTAGCGCTGGGGTAGGCAAAGGGCAAGGGGTGGGTGTCGGGGTAAACCTCGAAGTAGGCCTAGGACCAGGAGTGGGAGCTGTGGCTAGGGGTAGGGATGGGGGTGGGCCTATGGGTAGGGGGAGCTGTAGGGACTGGGGTAGGGGTAGGACCAGAGGTAGTGCTAGGCGTAGGCCTAGGGCGAGGGGTAGTGCTCGGGGTAACCTAACCCTAACCCTAACCCTAACCCTAACACTAACCCTAACCCTAACCCTAACTCTAACACAAACCCTAACCCTAACCCTAACCCTAACCCTAACCCTATACCTAACACCAACCCTAACCCTAACCCTAACCCTAACACCAACCCTAACCCTAACCCTAACCCTAACCCTAACCCTAACCCTAACACCAACCCTAACCCTAACCCTAACCCTAACGTTAACACCAACTCTAACCCTAATCCTAACCCTAACCCTAACCCTAACACCAACCCTAACCAAAACCCTAACCCTAACCCTAACACCAACCCTAACCCTAACCCTAACCCTAACCCTATGCCTAACACGAACCCTAACCCTAACCCTAACCCTAAACCTAACCCTAACCCTAACACCAACCCTAACCCTAATCCTAATCCTAACCCTAATTCTAACCCTAACACTAACCCTAACCCTAACCCTAACCCTAACACCTACCCTAACCCTACCCTAACACTAACCCTAACCCTATACCTAACACCAACCCTAACCCTAACCCTAACCCTAACCCTAACACTAACCCTAACCCTAACCCTAACCCTAACACCTACCCTAACCCTACCCTAACACTAACCCTAACCCTATACCTAACACCAACCCTAACCCTAACCCAAACCCTAACTCTAACACCAACCCTAACCCTAACCCTAACCCTAACCCTAACCCTATACCTAACACCAACTCTAACCCTAACCCTAACCCTAACACCAAACCTAACCCTAACCCTAACCCTAAGCCTAACACTAACCCTAACCCTAACCTTAACACCAACTCTAACCCTAATCCTAACCCTAACCCTAACCCTAACACCAACCCTAACCAAAACCCTAACCCTAACCCTAACACCAACCCTAACCCTAACCCTAACCCTAACCCTAACCCTATGCCTAACACGAACCCTAACCCTAACCCTAACCCTAAACCTAACCCTAACCCTAACACCGACCCTAACCCTAACCCTAACCCTAACCCTAACCCTATACCTAACACCAACCCTAACCCTAACCCTAACCCTAACCCTAACACCAACCCTAACCCTAACCCTAACCCTAACACCAACCCTAACCCTAATCCTAACCCTAACCCTAACCCTAACACCAACCCTAACCGTAACCCTAACCCTAACCCTAACCCTAACCCTATGCCTAACACGAACCCTAACCCTAACCCTAACCCTAACCCTAACACCAACCCTAACCCTAACCCTAACCCTAACCCTAAACGTAACACCAACCCTAACCCTAACCCAAACCCTAACCCTAACACCAACGCTAACCCTAACCCTAACCCTAACCCTAACACCAACCCTAACCCTAACCCTAACCCCAACTCTAACCCTAACCCTAACCCTAACACCAACCCTAACCCTAACCCTAACCCTAACCCTAACACCAACCCTAATTCTAACCCTAACCCTAACCCTAACCCTAACCCTAAACCTAACCCTAACACCAACCCTAACCCTAACCCTAACCCTAACCCTAACACCAACCCTAACCCTAATCCTAACCCTAACCCTAAAGCTAACATCAACCCTAACCCTAACCCTTACCCTAACACCAACCCTAACCCTAACCCTAACCCTAACCCTAACCCTATGCCTAACACGAACCCTAACCCTAAACCTAACCCTAACCCTAACACCAACCCTAACCCTAATCCTAATCCTAACCCTAACCCTAACCCTAACACTAACCCTAACCCTAACCCTAACCCTATACCTAACACCAACCCTAACCCTAACCCTAACCCTAACCCTAACACCAACCCTAACCCTAACCCTAAACCTAACCCTAACCCTAACCCTAACCCAAACACCAACCCTAATCCTAACCCTAACCCTAACCCTAACACCAACCCTAACTCTAATCCTAACCCTAACCCTAACCCTAACAACAACCCTAACCCTAACCCTAACCCTAACCCTAACACCAACCCTAACCCTAACCCTAACCCTAACCCTAACCCTATGCCTAACACGAACCCTAACCCTAACCCTAACCCTAACCCTAACACCAACCCTAACCCTAACCCTAACCCTAACCCTAAACGTAACACCAACCCTAACCCTAACCCAAACCCTAACCCTAACACCAACCCTAACCCTAACCCTAACCCTAACCCTAACACCAACCCTAACCCTAACCCTAACCCTAAAACCAACCCTAACCCTAAACCTAACCCTAACCCTAACCCTAACCCTAACCCTAACCATAACACCAACCCTAACCCTAATTCTAACCCTAACCCTAACACCAACCCTAACCCTAATCCTAACCCTAAACCTAAACCTAACATCAACCCTAACCCTAACCCTAACCATAACCCTAACACCAACCCTAACCCTAACCCTAACCCTAACCCTAACCCTAACCCTATGCCTAACACGAACCCTAACCCTAAACCTAACCCTAACCCTAACACCAACCCTAACCCTAATCCTAATCCTAACCCTAACCCTAACCCTAACACTAACCCTAACCCTAACCCTAACCCTAACACCAACCCTAACCCTAACCCTAACCCTAACCCTATACCTAACACCAACCCTAACCCTAACCCTAACACCAACCCTAACCGTAACCCTAACCCTAACCCTAACACCAACCCTAACCCTAACCCTAACCCTAACCCTAACCCTAACCCTAACCCTAACACCAACCCTAACCCTAAACCCTAATCCTAACCCTAACCCTTACCCTAACCTTAACCCTAACCCTAACAAGGGCAAGATTTACTGGTCAGCGACGGGCAAGTTCTAGGCCTCGAACTAGAAGGAGGCATGGGCGTTGGTCTAGGGCCCGAGCTAGGGCTAGTGAGAGCGGTAGGCGTAGCGCTGGGGTAGGCATAGGGCAAGGGGTGGGTGTCGAGGTAAACCTCGAGTAGGCCTAGAGCCAGGAGTGGGAGCTGTGACTAGTGGTAGGGTTGGGGGTGGGCCTATGGGTAGGGGGAGCTGTAGGGCCAGGGTAGTGGTAGGAACAGAGGTAGTGCTAGGCGTAGGCCTAGGGCGAGGGGTAGTGCTCGGGGTAGGGTTAGTTGAAGGGCTAGTGGTTGGCAGAGGCCCACGGGCAGTGTTAGGGTTAGGGCTCATGTTATGCCTAGGACTAGTGGTAGTGGTAGGGGTTGGCCGAGGACTAGGTGTAGGTGTCACGAAATGGCTCCGGGTAGTCCTAGGACTCCGAACGGATGTAGGGCTGGATTAGGGTGTGGCTAATGGTGGGTCCAGGGTGATTTCGTAGGACACGGGTTAGTGCTCTGGCTATTGGTAGGGCAAGGTGTACCGGTTGGCGACGGGCAAGTGCTAGGCTTCGGACTAGAGTGAGCACTGGGCGTTGGTCTAGGGCCCGAGGTAGGGCTAGTGGGAGCGGTAGGCGTAGCGCTGGGGTAGGCAAAGGGCAAGGGGTGGGTGTCGGGGTAAACCTCGAAGTAGGCCTAGGACCAGGAGTGGGAGCTGTGGCTAGGGGTAGGGATGGGGGTGGGCCTATGGGTAGGGGGAGCTGTAGGGACTGGGGTAGGGGTAGGACCAGAGGTAGTGCTAGGCGTAGGCCTAGGGCGAGGGGTAGTGCTCGGGGTAACCTAACCCTAACCCTAACCCTAACCCTAACACTAACCCTAACCCTAACCCTAACTCTAACACAAACCCTAACCCTAACCCTAACCCTAACCCTAACCCTATACCTAACACCAACCCTAACCCTAACCCTAACCCTAACACCAACCCTAACCCTAACCCTAACCCTAACCCTAACCCTAACCCTAACACCAACCCTAACCCTAACCCTAACCCTAACGTTAACACCAACTCTAACCCTAATCCTAACCCTAACCCTAACCCTAACACCAACCCTAACCAAAACCCTAACCCTAACCCTAACACCAACCCTAACCCTAACCCTAACCCTAACCCTATGCCTAACACGA